>NC_143557.1:119270000-119570000 GCF_054136105.1 Typopeltis vanoorti | reverse complement strand
CGTTGTGTATCGAAGGCCGACGCTAGTCAAGCTACCTTGGCTTGCTCGGTTGTGGGAGCATCCAGGTCATCGCTTCAGCACTGTGATTTCATGCGTGCACATAGCCATTTCACGTCGTCATACGCAATTAATGTAGCTCTAGTCAGTGAGCTTCAAGCCTTTGCAAGTGGGTGTGTTGCTAGGGAAAATTAAGTTATAATTAACTTTTTATGACGATGTTATTGAGAAGAACCGACATGTAAAGAAGAACCGTAGGGTAGAATTTGTATTCAAGTAGCTAAATTGAAAAAGATAGAATATCATTTGTAAAATAAATGTTGTATTTGTATGATTAAATGTACATAAATTTCTAAATATATAGTTTTAAATGGTCAGCAATTCATTATTCCGCTAATTAGACTTCAATCACACCTCTCACTCCCGGAATGATAACAAGAGCAAGCGTGAATTTCAAGACCAGCATTCGCCCCTGGAGTTTATATAGTTCTTGATTGTCATCTTCTCCATTCACCTGTTGTGTTATCTCTTACAGGTCCTTAGACTTTCCTAAGAATTTTATTTTCAAAGTTCTGCAATGCTTTTGCATCTTGGTCTCTTATGCTCCAAGTTTAATGATCAATAGGTTTAATGATTGTCTTGTTTTTTGGTTTTTTTTTACATTGACCCAGCACATGAAAGGTCACAAGACCTATAACACTATAATGCCATGTGTGGGCAAGTGATTAAGGAAAAAATGTAGCCTGTTGATATGTTTCTTAAAGAGTAGGAGGTTATACTCAATGGGAAAAATAGTATGGGGAGATTGTTCCAAAGAATTAGAGGTGGATGGAATGAAGGAAGCTGATGCAAAGTTAGTTTGGTGTGTTCAAAGCTGGACAGCGTATTGGTGTTGGCCAGTGGCTGCTCTAGTTCTTTTATGGTTAGAAGAAAGTGGAGGAATGGTGGCAACCAATTCAGAGGAGGAATGCCCATGAAAGTACTTATAGAAAAGGTTTAACACTGAAACAAAGCATCTATGATAAAGTGACTGAAGAAAGTCTCTGAGGGAAGAGTCATATATTAAGCAGATTGGCCTGTTCTGAATATCATCAAGAATTATTCGAGAGGTCTTGGATGCTTCACCCCCAAATGTGGGAACAGTACTCCAAAGTTGGATGGATCTGAGACAGAGTGTCAGGAGTTGAGAGAAAGTAATGCTTAGAACAGAAAAGAATACCAAGCTTTTTAGACACTAAGGAGACTAAGTAAGTAATATGTTTGTGCCAGGATAAACTGGATGCGACAGTCAACCCAAGAAGAGAAATTTCTATATTTTCTGTATATTTCTGTTTTAACTCTGCTTGATAGAATTTTGGATGATAATAAATTATGTAGTGAATGATAAGATCTATTTGAGGTATTTATTCTAGCTTTTATTTCTGTACTAATTTTATTACCTTGATTAATCAATTTTCCAAGATATTTGAAGGAAGCGGGACATTTTAATTTCAGGTTATCAATGGTAAACTGGTCATTTACCCCTTGATTGTGATTTCAGCATATATTCAAATATTCAGTTTTAGCCTGTGATTTGTAATGCTAGTTTTTCAGCATCATTTTTTAATTTTCTAAATGTTGTTTTAATGTCTTCATCATTTTCTCCAAAAAGGCATATATCATCTGCATATCCTAATATTACTGTTCTGTTTATGTTATCTTTTACAATTTCTCAAATACATTTTTCTAATGCTAAATTAAGAAGGATGGGCAAAAAGGCATCTTCTTGCTTCAAGATATGATATATATATATATATAGGATGATTATATCTATTTTAATTTATGAAGCAAAAGTTTTATTTAGTTATAGATATAGAATCCAGGCTTAGGGATTGGAGGGGAATGTAAATGTTTTATTTAGTGCATATATCGTCATTTAATACCAAGCAATCATTTATAAATTCAAAAGTGTATTTTTTTAGTAACTGTGAAATTAAATTCTCTGTAAAATTTAATAAACCATTTATTTATTTTTATTTATTTTTTAATTATTATTTTATTTATTTATTTATTTATTTTGATGAGTGGGGGAGGGGTTCTAAAATTTTAAGAACCCATTTCACCACTAGCCTCCCTCCCCTTGCCCATTTTTATGCGTTTCCAGCTGAAACTGAGATGGGTGAGATTCAATGAGATAGTCACTTATCTGCTTGTTTTTTATTCTTGCAGCACTGCTTTAAATTGCTCGGGGCTAGTCAAGATTCCATGACATCCGGTCTTGAAATAATTGTTCCAAAGAATGAACGATTTCAGTCAGGCATATTTCATTGGAAGTCCTAGAGTAGGGGGGGGGGGGGTATATCCCTCATAAATTTAATTTTCAGAATTGTATTAAACTATGACGTATCATCATAGCTGTGAGATATTAAAGATATTATTTTCAAAATGTAGGGTGTTGTTAATTTTGTGAAATTTAGTAAGCCTTCTTTGTGTGTGTGTGTACTCTGATTCTCCGCCCCTGGCTTTTAGCAATACGAAAATTCAAACTACAGATCCGATTTACTCCACCATTTCTTCAAACGAATTTATAGTATACCTGAGAATGCAATTTAAGTTTTAAGATGACTGAAGATTAGCAGAAGCCGAATGGGACCTACAAAAGGACCTCTAAAAACTTGAATAAAACGAGTGTAACAAAGCTTGCCAAAGAGAGAGAGAGAGAGAGAGAGAGTTAAAAACATATCCTCCAAGACTTGTAGCTAATAGCTACAAGTCTTGGAGGATATGTTTTTTTTCTATGTTTTTTTTTATGCTATTTTTCTTCTTCTTCGAAAAGAAGAAGAAAAATTCATTTTATGCAGCCTTTTATGGACGAAGTACACAGCAGGCATCGGAGACTGATTAGAGTGCAATGCCTAAGACAATTCTGTTATCATTTGCTCTGATATGTTGTAAAATATTCATAATCAGAAAATGAAAATCATACTAGTCATAATTCCATTCGTTTATAAGGGATTTCACTTTTTTCGCATTTTTAATTTAAAGCATACTTGGAGACGATTCTGATCAGGAAGTAATGTCTGTAGAATTATGGAAGCGGGATCTTTATCTATTTAATGTTTATCTATTTAATGTTTGAATGCCCTATCTGAACCTTTTTTTATAACAACAACCACTTGTCTTATTGTCGACTTCAAATAATTCCTTAATCGAATTTTTCTCCGGCTTTTTTTTTTAAATCGAATTCTCCTGTTGTTTCAATCGTTAGAAGAGTGAGAAATATTCGGAGAGCCAAAACATGTTGGATAACACCAAACAAATATGCATATACATTATTTCCGATGTAGCCGATTTGCAGTTCAAATTGAAATTAACTGCAGATAAATACAGATAAAATGCAGATAGTCTAAGTAAATCTGCAGATTTACTTAGACTAAGTAAATACCCAAGCAGTGGCGCACCCAGAGGGAGGATGCCCTGGCCCCCAAAGAAAAAGAAAAAAAAACACTAGAAAAATTTCCAAAAATCTTCTCCTAATTAAAATTCATTTTTTTAAATTTATGTTGTGTTGTGTCTTCTATTTCTATACAACTTATGAATTAGCGATCATTACAGATGCTCAGTCATAGATCGTATGCGATGCGTAGTGTGTATTCTCAAATCGTCTACTCAACTCCCCCCACCCTTCAAGATTAAATCCTGAGTGCGCTACTGTACCCAAGTATATATGTATGCTAGCGTATTTAATATAGAATATGTAAAATAACCAGAAATTTGAGCATTCCAATTATCCTGAGAAAAGACAATCATTGGTTGATATGACTGAGACGTTTAAGCTCTTGAGAGGTATACTGATATCCAAAAGCCAAGGACGAACTATATTTTTACCTGTATATATGACTACAGCAAAATATGGACATAAATTTATAGCCAGCATACTAATAAATTATATTACACAACAAAATGTGTTATAAATTGGAAAATAAGGAAGGAGTAAGAACTAGAGGCCATCCCTAGAAATTTGTCAAAAGAAGTGGTTTCGAAGAGGATTGCGAAGTTTGAGATTGTAAGAACCGTGTTTTTTTGTTTTGTTTTTTTCCTAAGTATATACGAAGGGAAATGGGACAAAAAAAAAAAAAAAAAAGGAGTGAAGGGTGATTGATGCAGATGGAAGAGTGAGAAGTATGATTACGAATTAGCTGCTCACGTTTTTTGATTAGTGTGATATTGTTGGGACTTCCGAATGATATATTTAGAGGTAAGCTTTCTTCCTTTTGACTATTTTTTTGATTACACATTACTTAGCTGGTAGACTCTTGCGTGAGTCTAAGAGATTTGTCAATAGACACTCCTAGGTCGTCAGGAATAAGACATCGGAATATTCCTTCATTCTACACAAGGGTGGAGAATGTAAAAGATATCAAGGACGCCATTCAACATTTAAACAAAGATATGTCACTTGACATTCTCAAATTCATTCTAAAGAAATTTGAAACGGATTATCCTGGTTGCTTGAATCTCTTCACTCAAGTAAATGACACCGAAGACGATGATTTGGACATCGAAGAGGACATTGCACCTGTCTGTGCAATGTCCTTTTCGATGTCCACCTACAAAAACTCTCCGACAGTTCGATTGTTCACAGGAGGAACAGTCTAATAAAAGACGCAGAACATCGGAAGATGATGTAACAACTCACGAAAATCAGGTCACCCAAGATAGAAAAGAAAAGGTCCCTCCAGTTATCCTTCGAGATAAAGATAAATGGTGGACCTCAGTCTCAAGATCCCTAGGCGAACAAAATATCAATTTCTCTTGGGCAAGAAATAATGAAGAGGGTGTAAAGATTCATCCTATAACTGTCACAGATTATCGCATGATGACGAAAATGCTGGACAACTCTAAATTGCCCTTCCACACTGCGCTAGCAAACGAGAAGAACTTAAAAGTGGTTCTAAAAGCAATGGCTGAGGGCATCACAACTGATGAGATCACAGCTAACCTCATCGGTCAAGGATTGGCGCCAATCAACCGCTATTCTAGCAAAATCGCTCAGCCTTCGCCTAGCAATCACCAGACTCCAAGGAAGTATCAATGAGCTAGCAAACTGGTTCACCAACTAGAGGATTCAAGTGAACCCCCTCAAAAGCTCAGCCATGCTGTTTTCAAGAAGAAAGGTCTGCAATAAAGAAGACATCCTGCTCTCTGGTCATAAGATCCCATGGCAATCAGAGACCAAATATCTTGGGGTATTAATGGATAAGAAACTCCTTTTTAACAAGCACATCAATCTTGTTGGCTCCAAATCTTCCAAAGTAATAGCACAGCTCTATCCATTGATCAACTGCAAGAGCAAATTGAACCTACATAATAAATTGCTTCTTTACCGGATGGTAATACGTCCAGTCGTTATCTATGCCTCACCAGCATGGAGTCACACTTCAAGATCAAACATTTCGAAATTGCAAAGAATCCAAAACAAATGCCTTATGATGATCCTGGATGCACCGTGGTTCATTAGAAATTCACAGATTCATTGAGAAACCGGCATTTCCATACATCTCCTTTCTTCGTGATCTTGCAGAAAAATTCATGAAGTCAAATTCACATTCAAACCCACTGATTGTACAAGCTGTCAATTACAATGAGACTGATTACTACAAACACAAAAGACCGAAGGCTATTCTTGTCTCAACTGATCATAGCCAACACAACTTCCCCCGGAGGGCGAGCTTAATTGCTCACAAATCTCCCATTCCCAAACAACTCTCATTACAGATAAAGGGGAATATTATTATTATTCCTGACACCTCCAAGGAGTTTGAAGACTCATCGCGGGAGGACACCTACAACTGTCTCAACCACTACACCGAACCTCTACTACGAATCATCTCCATCAACGCCATCTACCGCCAACTTCCACCACAACTAGTATATTTTTTGTCTGTAAATTGCGTGTGTTCTGAAGAGCAGATTTTGTCTGTACGGGATGAAAAACCCGAGTTTCCGGGAGAAAAAACCCTGCTACCACCGTATGAGATCGGCTAACTCACCTTAGATTGAAATCGTCCAGATAAAGATTCCTCCCGTCGTGAAGAGAATCGAACTTAGGCCTATTCCAATCGAAGGACACAATGTATGTGTCCTTCGACTTATGAAAAGCACTAATGCTTCACCCATCCTATCAGTAACGTTAATGATTAAAAAAAAAAGAAAAGAAAATCACACAATGGGACATGTGTTAAATAATTATGCTTAAGTAAGCACCTGTTGATCGTTTATTTTCCTGTCCATAGTTTATCTGTTTTCGACCAGGCTCGGTAATCGAAGAATATTCGTAGAGCGATATTTCACAATAACACACAAACGCTTAGGCTAAGTAAATCGCTCGAACTTTACAAAAACACAGTCACAGGTCAGACTACCTAGTAAACACAACGGTTGTCAGTTGTAGCCGTTGGTTACGAAGCAGCTTTATTTACCTAAACGTCAGAGCATAAACATTCGCTCTTGTCGCGCTAATCAGAGCATGGTGGTGAAATTGGAAGTTTGAAAATATTATTATAATATACTTTAAACTGTGGGCTATTCTATGTTTGCATAAATACTTGATTAAAAAGTGAAAGAAATAACATTATTAGCATATCTTATATATTTACGAACCAATATTAACTTACTGCAGAATGACAACTGAACCAGAGTAACTATTAGTAATTTATAAATAGTCTAAAATATTTTAAGTGCATTTTCTTCTTCTTTTTTTTCCCAGCCACTTCAGATCTCCACCTAATAACTTTCACAAACATCCATGCCGTGGTGGAATTCATATTTACATCAGGTTAGTTACAAAATAGAAATGCTCTCCGCTTTGCCATGACTGATATGTAATGGAATGGCTGTTTGAAAAGCGTCATCTATATTTCGGAATAGCGAATAACCACTTTCACAATACTTAGTTTTTCTAATATTCTACATTGTAAGAATAAATAATATATATAAATAATAATAACTATTATTATTTCTTTATTTATTTAAATGATTATTATGTTTTTGTTTTATTATTATCTCATCTCGTTATTTTATTTCCATTCTCTTTATGATGATAATTTATTTTGCCCACGTGATTCATTTGAAACGTTTCAGAAAGGAATCCAGCCAATGAAAAAGAAATTCTGTGCTCCAACAAATGTTAAAAGATTTTTACGTAATAATTTCTGAATTTTATGAATATTACATTTTAAAATTTAGTCGATAATTTAATTCGAAAATTAATTCAATTGCGAAAACAATCAAGGCATTTGCAATAAAGTAAATGTCTTTTCCGTAATGCACGCCAGTAACTTAATCTCCATCCTCTTTTTAATGAAAGCAATTGCTACTCTGAGCTGCTGTATTTCCCGCCTAAATAAAATATAGGATTGCGGTAGAAGTACTTCCCTTTTGAGACTAGTTTTGTATACACATGATTGGACGCAAGGAAAGCGCGGTAGAATAGTCTCTTGGGAAATTAGAAGTAAGAAACAGAACAGGAAGTAAGTTGATGAAGTCCGGACTTTAACTGAAAAGATATGGTTATGAGTCCATTGCATGGAAGTGTGGGTTAACAAATTTAGGCTGAGTGCATATGGTAGATAACACTTTGGTGATTTAAAAAAGTCATTTGGGTCATATAAACGCCCATATATTTTGGGCATACCGCTAATAAGAACAGCCCCAAATTACAAAACTCTGTCATTCCCCTCATCCCTTATTTTTTATCCCATTGTTGTCTTAGGACATTCCAGTATATTACAATAAGAAAAATCATGTTTTTACCATGACCCAAGCCCATCCCAGGCCATTAAGGCTTCTTGACCTCATTTCATTGTAACCCCTTGATGTGCAGTGGAAGGGTAGCCAGGTAGCAAGAATTTGTAAATTATTTCGTAGTGTTGGCAGCGACCTAGTTGTCCTGTCGGAGCATGATGTATAAGTGCGAGGCGCCATGTTTATCTCTTGCCAAATAGTGCATGATGAGCAATTAAATGGCAACACAAAATAGTCTTACAGTGGAAGATTTCCTTTACATTTATCAACAGGAAGAACGTATTCTTGAAATATCCTACTTGAAGCCAATGGAATTACCTTTTTTATTATGAGGAGAGTAATGTCCTCAATTGTTTAATATCCTTAGTTATGTTTGCAAGCAATAAACTAGGAAAAAGGCTGTGCAGGAAATCTTGGCAAAGATCGTAGAAAATGGAGTGTATTTGCTCATCATCTGGCACTAAATGTAAAGCGGGTGTGTCTGACTAATTTTAGGTATGCAGACCTCCCAGGAAGCTGACTTCTTATTCTACAGTTGAGATGTCATCAGTGGCGGTCGGTGAAATTTTAAGTGGGGGTGCTGCCTATACAAATAAAAAAAAAAGTATTTTTTATATATATATATATATATATATATATATATATATATCCGCCACTGGATGTCATGAAAGTAAAAAAAAAAAAATAATAATAATAATAAAATAAAATAAAAATGATAAGCGGGACTGATAGGATTTCTCTGACTATATACAGTATTTGCTTTTCTTTCTGGTCACTACTGGATTTTTCTCACCTTCGCGATTTATTAAACTCTGTAATAATTCTGCAAATGAGCTAATTAGAGATATAATTTTGTTGGGGAAAAAGATGAAAACGATACAGGATTTGAATAGTTAGAGCCATTTTTATATTAGATGTCTAAATTAAATGTCGATTTTAATAACAAAAACAAGCAGAGCATAGAATTCGTAATAATAATAACATTATTATTATAACGATGTCTCCATCAGTCATAAGACTCATCGCGGGAGACCCTACATTGACACGCTGACCATTATTCACACAATATCTATCATACTTCTTAAATTCAGTAACAGACGAGGCATTCACGACCTCTGGCAGCGCATTCCGCTTATTAACAATCATCAAAATCAATTCGACAACATTTTACCAAAATAAATAAATTATAAGTCATGGTTTCTGATTGGATTATGATCTAATGATCATAATACAACCTGAAAAAATAGGCAGAAATATAATAAGTAATTACTCTACATGAATTAAAATTGCTTTCTTTTAACAGTTCATTACTTGAATTATTTCTTAATGTGGGGCTGCTGTGGAAACATTTCCATAATAACTTTTTTAGTTTTATTTTAGTTTACACTTGATTACAGGAAGAAATATATTTTAACTGCAATCCATATGCGTTTCTGATATTGCATTACTCTCCAGCTCTTTTATTTTCCATACAAAGTTGGCTATTTCGATCTATCGTCTTACGAAATCACAGTCCAGTGTTTTTTTTTTTTTTTTCATTACTTTAATCCTTCACATTCTGCTTTACAAACGCAAACTCCGTATTGCGAAACTCCTGGCAACTTCTAAACTAAAAGCAGGAGCAACTGTAGGTGTCTTTTACTAGCAAACGACCTCATGAGCTGCAAGTCCATGACGTCATGTCGCTCACCCAGTTAGTAGACTGCTCGGCGCCTATACAAATGGATTCGCTAAGGTTCAGTTTAAGAACGCTAAAACACGTGAAGGCGCGTCACGTTTGGTACAGTCTCTTCTTGGAATTGCCCGCCAAGAAATCATGCATGGTTCCCAAGCTGCGCCGGCAGAACTAAATATAGTGTACTACAAGGCAATTAAACAAAACTCGGCTATAATCGGCATTGATTGCAAGATTCCTGTAGTTTCACAGTCTAAAATAGCTTTATTACATGCGGAAATATTACTTCCTATATAAAATGTGGACTATTATTAAAATGAATTATTTATTTAATATGTAAAATGTTATTAATTAAAAATATTTAATAACAATACATAACATTGCATCAGGATTTCAATAAATGTTTGTATCTTGAATTTTAGTAAATCAATAACAATAATTTTTGAAATATAAATATATTTCAAATATAAAAAAATTAATATTTAACTAAAACAACTTGTATTTTCGCTGATCATTTCTTCCTTATTAGTTGTGATTAGGACAAGTAGTTTTATGAATAGCAAGTAACCTCTTCCTTATACCGACACCCACGTTCAACGTGAATCTGCAGAATAATATTTTTAACACTATTGTGTCTCAAATAAATTAATTACAAATACAAATTACAATTACAAATACAGTACTACAATCTTTCAAGTAGTTCAGAACAGAATTATAATTTGCATAATACGCAGTTGATATAATATAACAGAATAATTCATGTATTATTAGTAGTAATATGTAATATTAGTAGCAATAATAATCCCAGTAATAATTTACAATTATAGTCACACAAGGTAAATAATATGATTACATGTTGCAGTTTATATTATTATTTTTTTTTTCAAAGTGTTATTATACAGAATATTTACATATATACAATTAACAGGAGATAAAACACATTGTCGTAAGAATAAATAGTATCTTTAAGAGTACAAGCACAAGGACGATGTTCTATTAGTGATGTGACCTGGAAGTTAATGGGGATAATAGGATTACACTGTGGCGTTATAATCCCACCATCTTCGAAGCGAGATTAAGCTTTTGTAAAGAGAATGGGCTTACTGATCGTGTTTTGGTGTTATATGCGTGTTGTGTTTTACTTTTAATCTCCTAGGTGAGCGATCATCCTTAACCTATCGGTTCTGTGGATCTCATGTGTACAACAATTGTGTTATATAGTTCTTGTTTTAGTGTTCGATAACTGTTTAGGTGTTTTAAGTTTGGTGGAAGATTGTTGAGCAGAGTAGGTATAATAATAATAATAATAAAGTGAATAGTAAATTTAATTCTATAAATTATATATAATTTAATTATTTATTTAATTATATATATATATATATATATATATATATATATACACACACACATTTCCTTTATGGGGTATTATTACAATATTTGGCATTAGGCACATTACTGTATCCCAGCTCTAGTGTTTCAGTAATTTCGTTTTCAAAATTCAGAACTCCTGTACATCCCTACCAGCAAGATAACATTATAAAATTTAAAATTTAAAAAAAAAAAATGCTGTCCTGCCAAAAATTCAAGGTTTTGGAATTATTTATATTTATTTTATTTTTTATTTTTTGGAAACTGTCTACTAAGTTTTAGATCACTGTTCAAGTGGAATGCATAAAAGAATGCACTAAATATATCTACGTTGCCTGCTAAACAATGCTGGATAAGTGCTAAGTGATAGATATACATAGAATCTATACTAGCGCCCTCTGTTCCACTTTTCTGGAATTTAGTATGCATTTTTCTGGACTTTGTCTCAGTTCTGTTGTCTATTACTGAATCATTAGATTATTGGGAGGGGGGATGAGATATTGTTCCTCAAAGGAATCGATGAAAAACCTACGTTACATTTATATCCAAAAGAAACCTATAGTTATTTATTGAAGTAAGTTATATTAATTGTAAACTGTATTAAATTGTATCCTTTCGACTGGAAATGATTTAGTTTGAATACAAAAATGTAACGAGGAAAGATTTTGAACCCACCGAAAGATATGATATTATTCGGAAGGATAAACGAAAATGGACATCAAGGGTTATTTGAAAAAATCGCGGACAGGAAAGAAGCTTAAGTATCAGAGCACACGCGAAATTTATTTATTTATAACAGTTATATAACAATCATTAAAACGGATTATACTTAAGTATACAACTCGATGTTGCTCAGAATAAACAGAAGTGCAAATTTTCTGCACTGCTTTTATCATGTTTTCAAAGCGTGACTTAATGATCTTAGTCCAACCTTGGAGCATAAAGCTTCAATACGTTCACACTGAACTGCTTAGTCTGTTGCCTTTCCTCGAAAAACAACTGAAACAGTCTGTCATTTGGCTACAGCATTCCAGTGTTAGCAAGGTCAATAGACCTTAGAACTCGTCTAATTATAAAGAAAAAAGAAAGAGGCGGGAAGAGGCCTTGGTAGTTTAAGGAACACCTTACCTCGGACATGATTCATATATTATCGGCAGTCTTTGACGTCTAAAGAAAGACGTCAAAGACTGCTTGTCGTTTGTATCATATAGAGAAAGCGTGCGTCTTTTTATGCTCCATGTGATTTTATTGACAATCCTATTCAAGAAATGTTGCAAACTTTAGCCAGTCTGTGAACTCTTCTCTATAGACCTAACAATATTATTATAGCATTTCGATAAGCAAGAGAGTGGTCTTACACCGGATGTTAAAAATCATTGTAGTTAAAATGTAATAATAATTTAAATTTATTGTAAAAGTTTTTCACGGCATTTTTGGACCGATTTATACGTAACACACATAATCTGGTTAATCATTGTGAACCAACGACCTAAAAATAGATTTACTTATTTTGTATTTGTTTGACAGATCTTGGGCTGGCGTATCTAAAAACGAAGTATTAGTTCACCCAACCTTATTTAAAAATCATTCAAGGATACATTGAGCAACATCGATACAATCCCATGTCATCTCAACAACTGCAGTCACATAATTATTACGGTTGAGGAAAAAGTGGTGAAATCATCAACTTTGACATGGTGAGACTATTCCCACGGTGTATACTGGTTTAGTAGGATTTGTGACTGATGTTTCAAGATAGAGGGTGCTTATGAAGTGGTCCAAAGTATGACAACTTAATCCTACCCATTACAAATTATTGACTAACTTGTATACAAAATTATATACACTTTCCTGTAAACTGTGCATTGAAAACAAAATGAAATATGATTCACAGAATAAATGAGCAAAATTCAGCTTGTATACTGAAATAAGCAGGCAAACGAGAAGAAGCGATCGCAGTATCTTTACGACTAAAAACAACCATATCTGAATCATATAAGAAAGTTTTGTGATGTTTGGCATGTCACACTTAGCTTCGACAAACCTCCGATAGCAATACATACACATCATAGCAACAGTTACCACTGTTGCTTCAGTCGCCATATATGCCGCAACATAACTGCCTATGTTAGAAAATTCGAATATCTCGTGACCATTAGAGACGCTTGTCAGCAAGGTGACCTTGAACGTGCGTGACCTTGTTTATTGTTATTATTATCCTTTGATATGCTGATTTGACATTATTTCATTGCCAAATAGTTTAGAATATCTTAAATCTGAAATAATAATTTCGAAACCAAATGTTTAAAAATTATTCACCGTAAAGAAAAATGTGTGTTGTTTTGTACCAAATGGGTTATGGTACAAATATGGTTTAATATACCTTTAGCATTAAAATTTGAATTTTACGACGCTTCAAGTTAACCTAAGGTCACCGCAGAATACTTATTACATTGCAATGGTAATTTTGGCGCCCTTTTCAAATAAGCGAAAGACATCTTTCTCGTTTGTTTACAATTACACTGAGAAACAATAGGAATAAAGACGCATTGCGCATGTGAATTACATTCAGACATCCATCAGCCAATTGAAATGATGCATTTTTAGATTGACCATTTGTAAATACCGAGGGTGAAATTTTCTTAAACTTGAAGATAAAATTCTAAGAATTTCAAACTAAGAGGTACGAAACGTGAAATCGATTATGTTTTCATAGAAAAGTTAGCATTCGAATTCAGGTTAAACTCTTAGAATTTTATCTTCAAGCGGAAATGTAAAATAAGTTT
The DNA here is from genome assembly GCF_054136105.1 of Typopeltis vanoorti. Lineage (NCBI taxonomy): Eukaryota > Metazoa > Arthropoda > Arachnida > Uropygi > Thelyphonidae > Typopeltis > Typopeltis vanoorti. The sequence continues at coordinate 119,556,389 of NC_143557.1, read as the reverse complement.
AAATGTTACATTCTTCTCATAGGCATACACTATAATAGTAAGAGTTCCTCTTATAACGTATTCTAACTTTGTTTTAACTGAATCGATATTTTTTGGAATAAAATTTTGTCTGCTATTAAAAGGGCAACAGTAACTTTAGATATTACTTGAGAGTGACGTGAATTTTTTTAAATGAAGCTGATGATTCATTTAAAAGCAAAGTTCCTGAAAATTAGACTCCTAATTGCAGTCTTTTTTTTTTTTTTTCCTCTTCCATTTTGGGCTGCATTCTTAGGTACTTTCTTTTTTATCTTTTACTCTTTTAAGTTTATCATTATTCAACTAGTAGGTTAAGTTATCCTTGAATTTTTACTACTTATACGAAAGACATTTTTAGTTGTTAAAGGATCAAACGAAATACTCTATTTAAGTACGCTTGAAGCAATAACCTTGATCTCTGATAACTATCCTTTCTACCTTGGTTTCATCTGCAAATTTCCAAACCTCCCACTCACTATCGTTGATAAAAAATTAAGAATAACAAAAGATAAAAATTAAGAAAATGCAAAAATAAATAAATAAAAATTAATTTAAAAAATCCTTAGCCCACCTACGGTACTGTGCTGTAAAACCTATCGTGGGTAAAAAAGTGTGGCCTTTTGTGAAACCTGCACTAGTTACAGGGTAATCGAAGAGTCCATTTCCTAAAGGTCACCTGAAAAATTCAGTCAAATTGGATGAGAGGGAAATTGGGAGAGGGTCGTTTTCTCCTCTGACACCTATGCAGGTCGAATTTTGCAACCGTGTTTCACCAAATTTGAATTAGTTATTCTAGAAGTATTTAAGGTACTCTGACAATTTTATACAATTGATCACTGTAAAGAATAAAGGAAAATACCACAGACACCGCTATGGATTCCACCATTCAACCGATTTCGATCAATTATTTGTCGGCCTTTTTGCATACTTTATCGAAAAATAAATTAAAAATAAAATAAAATAAAATACCGTATTTGATATATAAATAAAATTAACATTTAAAAAAAGTGAGCCAAGTAGGCAGGAAATGGGACTTTTGCTGTAATTTACAAACGGCTACTTGGCTGACATTATGGTTTTAATGAAAATACAAATTCTCTGAAAATCGAATCATACTATAAAGTAACGGCACCACTAATTCTCTATTCATTTCACTAAATGAACTGCTTCTAAACTGTAGCTAACTTCATGCTCTCCTGAATACTCGACTCAGTTTTATATCTACGAGATGTTTTTATTATATTATGTGTATAATTAATTCATTTTTTCCCGCATCATACTGCTGTCTTTAAACGTTGATTAAGAGGTAATTACAAGATCTTTGCCCCTACCCGAAGTTTATCAAAAAAAGGGCACGCCGTATGAGTAAAACTCTCTCCGGAGTTGGATTGCGACTTTGTTTACAGCATGTGTGGGAAGTTGAGAAATTGCACAGACTACACTTGCGTCATTCTCTGAGAGCTTTGCCAAGTAAATTCTGAAGAAAGGCGTTGTGAAAGATGAGAAAAAGAGGATTTGTCATTAACGTACACATTTTCATTGAGGCATTCAGTTCAACCATGCAGAAGATAATGTCTGGTGTCTTGCATGAAATGTCAAGAAAAATAAGGAAGAATAGATATTTTCTTGACATTCCTTAAAAGCATTCCGAAAAGACAGAAAAATAAATTAATTTTGATATCAGTTACTATGTGAAGAAAAACATCCTTCCTGTTAAACCTAAATCTGTAGTTTCTATAACCTAAGATCAGTATAAGGTGTGCTTAAAACAGTCAGCCAATATCCAACCAATAAGTAGGTCAGATCCTCCTGACAATTTTCTTTTTAGGAATCACCGACTTTCCTCCTTTATAATGAATTACGAAGGGGGGGGGCGGGCGGTTTATGTCTTTTCTTTTTATGGTGCTTCGCAATAACATCGGTTTGTTTGTAATGAGTTAAGGTTAAGTTTAATTTGGGCAAGGAGATGAGGACAGGTTTTTTTGCATGGAGAGTATTGAGTGATTGGAATGCATTAAAATTTATAATTAATTGAATTTTAAGTAAAAGTTAAAATAAAATTTACTCTAAAAATTTAAGTAAAATTAAATTAAAAAAAGTAAATTAAATAAAATTAAATTTTTAAAAAAAGTTAAAATAAAATAAAATTTAAGCACATTTTCATTTAACTTTATTATTTTAAAATTTAATTAAATACATGTTATAAATAACGAACTTTTTAAAGGAAATAAAAAAAAAAAAACGATCTGCACGAATCATGTATTCAGGGAATTTTTCTGCCCGCCCTCATTCATTCAATAGCAGGGAACCTCAGTGACCACAGCAATAAGAAGGTGCTAATATTATGTTTAGAGTGAAAAAAGAAAACAGAAATGGAAGTTATAAAAAGAATGCACTATGGCAAGGTTTCCCAACCTTTTTTTTTCCCCGTGGCCCGGTTATTTTAATACTGCATCTTCGTGACCCATTAAAATTTTTATGGCCAATAGGTAAAATAAAACAGATTTGAATGAATAGTTACTTGACCCGAACAAAGAGACTTAGAAATGGCCACGCGGACGGAGCGCGTTTTTCGTCTATTAATTAAATTATTTATTCATTAGAATAAATAATTTAATTAAACGCTATTTGCTTGTATTTTAGAGTTTAGTGACCCGGTGCCGGGTCGTGACCCACCATTTGGGAAACGCTGCACTATGGTGAAAGAAGATCTAATGTGTGTTAATCTAAGAAGTTGGACTATTCAATTGTTACAATCATAATGAAGAATTTGGGGGGGGGGAGAATCCTTTGTATCATCAGTTCATGTAAGCGCCTCAAAGTTGATGGATTCGCTTGGGAACATGGTGAACATAACGAAGAAAGTGGATATGAGTGTTTATTGAAGGTTGAGATGGTTTTTCAATTTCAAACAACAAACGAAAATTGAAAATGTTAAGGGCACAGGGATATCCGAAGCACTGACAGAGGTTTCGTGAGAATGCTACCACAATTCAAACGCATTTCGATGTGGGCGACCATCTTTACATATTATAGTGTTAACAATTTAATATCTCGGCCTAAAATTAAATCAGGGGTGTGGGGTGTCGTAGGCCAGAAATGTATCTTATCGATTCCCATTATATATATACTGTATATGTGTATGTATTATTTTTTCACGCTGCTAATCCCTGCGTAACCGATTTCCTTCCCCCCCCCTTCCCATATTGCCAGAAGTGTGCATTCTCTTTCCTACAGTGGTTTTTTTCGAGTGTTGCTTTAACTAGAAAGCAGGTTGAAGTACTTAGGAACACGTGATCATACGCCACTTGTTCACCATCTGTGAAAGACAACCAAGTGCTTTGCTGTTTGTTGCTAAGTCATGTGACTGTATTAACCCATTCCAATCTTTGGAACTTTTAAGTAAATAAGCTGTACAAACGCCTTAATTATAGTAAATAAAAAGTCAACTGATATTTTGATGTCCAACAGAACATAAGTTGTTGATATTTAAGTAAGCCTAGAATATAATTCTCAATAAATTTAATTGTCAAATATATCGAATGAACAAATACTGATTATAAGCAAGTATTCCCAGAAACCATGTTGCCATGGTTTCTGAGAAAAAGCTTTGTTGTTAATTTCATTTATAAATAAATGTACGGTTAGTACAATTATTTATTTCATTACAGAGTTCTATATATATATAAATTGTTTAGATTTTTTTTCCATATTGTATTCGCTGATATCCAACTGGTTGGCAGCGGAAAGCGTTTTGATTTTCTCAACAAAACGGACGTTATTCACAGCAAGATGATGTAAAAGTCGTTAGGTAGTAGGTGATTTTCATCGTCTGACATGATACCACCACCACTTCTGTCTTCTTTGTTACAAACCTGACAGACCAGTGTGGCTTGATGAAGACCATACTTGGTTCTCTACAGCAGAAATTCTGTTTATCAAACTGGCTTGTTCATGTTGCTAATGTTCCATAGCACTCTATCAGATTTTTTTGGGGTGCAATTGTCACAAATAAATAAATTTGTTTTTCAATAAAATCAGTATTTTAATTAAAAATTTATTTTATTCGTCCATTTTTTTACCATAATTATATTATATATTATTTTATATTAGTACACTGTAAACATTTCACACACAGAGAGAGAGAGACTGTACTTCGTAGCAGAAGAATATATATATATATATATATGGAATAAGAGAGACAGTAAAAAAACTAAAGAACAAAAAATATGACAGTTATGAGAAAAATTATGGGCGTGAACACATGCCACCAATGGCAGAATCATATTAAATATAAAGATATTACGAAAGAAGTTGACATTTTCAGCGTTCAAGAATGTGTGATCAAAGCTAATCTGACGTGATGTGGTTACGTAAACAAAATGGGAAAGGAAGGATTACAGAGTAGATGTTTAATGGCAGAATAGGAAGGGAAAGACACGTAGAAAGACTAAGATCTATAGTGGATTCATGCAATAAGTGCTTAAGAAGGCCTTGGAGTTCTGACTGATAACAGATTAATTTGGAGGAAAATTGTTGATAGGAAGTTAGCAATGATGTACATTTTTCATGTAGTATTTCAATAGCGCCTCCGTAGCGCAATTGGAAGAACGACGGTACATTGCGCCCTTCGATTGGAATAGGCCTACGTTCGATTCCCGTCGCGACGGGAGGAATCTTTATCTGGTCGATTTCAATCGAAGGTGAGTTAGCCGATCTCATACGGAGGTAGCAGAGTTTTTTTCTCCCGGAAACTCGGGTTTTTCATCCCGCATACATACAAATCGGCCCTTCAGAACACACGCAATTTACAGACAAAAATTACTAGTTGTGGTGGTGTTGGAGGTGGGCGGTAGATGGCGTTGATGGAGATGATTCGTAGTAGAGGTTAGGTGTAGAGACAGTTGTAGGTGTCCTCCCGCGATGAGTCTTCGGACTCCTTGGAGGTATCAGGAATAATAATAATAATAATAATAATAATATTATCATAGTATCTTGTATACCCCTGAGAGCACATATCGGAAATCCGATTATAATGATTGATATAATTTCACACGTACTTCGCTGACCAATTCAGTCGATATATTCTCCAGATTTATTTACTTTTCCTGGCCATATGGCTGTTCATTGCTAAACAAAGAATCAAAGACATTTAATTTCTTGGGTTTGTGTTTTGTTTTCAAACTCTTTTCACTTATTTCTACACTTTACATCGAAAATTATTTAACTTTTATTATTCTTTTTCAGAACGACAGAGTGCACTTTTTTTTTTTTCCAATGTGATATTCTTTTTTTTTTTTTTTTTAATCTCAGCACTAGATAGTTGTTACTTTTTGTTTCAAATCCTTTATACGCTCCCACACACAGAGATTTAAAGTGGATATTGTGCATTCTCAGATAGATTAACTGCTGATGTATTGTAGAAGAGTTCCTACTAGTTTCTGGAAAGTTGGTGGTACTGTGGGCCACTGAATTATTGTGTTGGACGGCATACGTGATAACACTATTAAATTGCCAACACTACATAAATCACAAAATTGTCGAAAACATCGACATAGAATCCAGTAATTATGATTTCACGCATTACAACCATAAGATGTGATCCTCACCAAATGAAGCAAAATATTAAAACCTAAAATAAAATATTTATTACTTCATAAAATAAATAAATAAAAATACTTATGAATATGTGTGTATTAAAATAATAATGCAATATATATATATATATATATATATATATATATATCTTTGCAAAATATTTGATATCATATTAAAATGTCAAACGCCTTCTCTGCGTCGACGAAGATGGCAGCTGTATTGAGTTTCCAGTTGAAACCTTTAGTAATGATTTCTACCAGCCGGTGCACTTGTTGAGCTGTACTATAGGCCTTACTGAAGCCGAACTGTTCATTAGGCAAAATTCCTAACTTATCTGTTTCTGCTTGGAATCTTGAGAGGATCACTTTCTCTGTCAACTTTCCGAGGCTGGACAATAGGCTTATGGGTCTGTAGCTTTTGGGAAGGTGAGCATTTTTTCCTGGCTTCTTCAGTGGTATGATTTTGGCTGTTTTCCATGTAGTAGGAAAATGCTGGAATCTAAAGATGGCATTTGTAATGTTGACGAGATGGACTATGGCCTTTCGTGGAAGTAGTTTTACTATTCTGTTAGTTATGCCATTCGGTCCTAGAGCTTTTTTATAGTTTAGATGGAAGATAATATTTATCATTTCTGCCGGATTTGTAGGAGTGATATGTTCGGAGTTCACAGTGTGCTGTCTTAAGGTTGTCCTAACATGACGATGAATCTTGTACATAAGGTTGATATTTAGATTTGTATAAGATGGATTGCACTGAAATTCCAGGTTATCTACTAGTGCTTCGGCTTTCCCTCATCTTTGTGAACTGTCCCTTTCTTGGTTTCAATAGGGGGTATGAGTTGTGGTGCTGATTGCTCTTAAGAATTTCCATACAGAATGATCTTCCGTAATGATGTTAGCCAATTTGGTTTCCCATTGATGGTTTCTGTGTTTTTGAAGAGCTTCTCGGACCTGCTTGTATAGATTGTTCAATACTGTTTTATCTTGTGGGGCTATGGTATTGTGGTATCTCTTCCTGGCTCTATTTTTTGCTCTGATTAGATCCATGTTCTTCAGGGATGCGGTTGGTTGGGTGGAAGACAATGGATTGTCTGATTGATTCTATTGCTTTCTGAATTTGGATGGTTACGTTATTTACTGCTGAGTCTATCTCTTCGTTTTCATAACTGTTAGACACTGGACCGATATAATCCGGAGGTACCTTGGCAAACTTGTCCCATTGTATGAATGTGTGCAGGGGAGAGAATTGATCTGATGAACCTAGATTAAACAGTATGGGACGGTGGTCAGAAGATAATTCAATAACTGTTTCTAATTTGCATTGGTATCTTAAATTTTTAAAGGTGACAATGCCTAGTACATCCGAGCCACCCGAAGGGCTGAAGTGGGTGGGCTCAGTAGGGCCGGCCACAACAACAGAGTTCAGCATTGCAAAGTTGAAACGTGTGTGGCCTTTGGTGTTAGTTGATGAGCTGTACCAAGCTGTGTGTTTTGAGTTGAGACCTGCTATTATTATGGAGTCATTTGGACCAAGTATTGAGTCCAGATCTGTTGTCAGCAGATGAATGCTCAGAAGGTTATAAGCAGCATAGATCTTGAAACTCCCAGCATTGAAGGTATGTACCTCCACACCGGTCACCTCCAGGTTTACTGTTTTGGGCTTGTCTATTGTATTATGATTCAAATGACTCTTAATATATATGGCTGTGCCTCCACCTCTTGTACCAATTCTGTCGTTTCTGTACATAGTGTATCCACGGATTTTTGGTTATTAGCTGGTCTTAGGTGTGTTTCACCAATCAAGATGATATCAGCACTGAGACGAGTTGCAAATTCTTGAAGTTCCAAAACTTTGTTCATCAATCCTTTTGCATTCCATGCGATTATCTTAGCTTTTGGTTTGAATTTATTACTCATGATAGGTGGCTGTTATAATGTTTTGAGTGGCTTCCAGGAATCTCTTTCTGGAAGATGGTGAGGGCATGTCTTGCTCAATTCCTGCAGCATAGTGGCAAGTGAGGATGTTAAAACCGATGTTATGTTGGAGCTTTCTAGCTCGAGAGATGTAGGAGGCTTAGTTCTTGCAGCCTCAGCATATGTTTTGGTCATGGTTGTTCCTTCCTGTGAGGTTGAAGGCGAGGTGTTTCGGACTGGAGGGCGATTTTTTTGGTTGCTTAAAACGTTACGTGGAGGAGCAAGATTGACTTTTGTTGGTCCTCGATTTTTTGGATTGGAAAGGCATCCCTTGTAGTTGGTGGGGGGGTGAGGTCGTCTGCAGTTTGCACAGCATGCTGGAGTTGTGTGTGGTTTGGTGCATGTGATGGTCTGGTGTCCCTCCCCACACTTCGAACACCTGAAGGCTGCCTTACATAAATTTTGGGCATGTCCAAACCTTTGGTATCTATGACACTGACCTGCAGATGCTCTTTTCCTAAGAGGCTCAGTTGAAATTTTGAGACTGCATACTACAGTCAGTTCATAGATCTGATTTTGTATGTTGTTTATTTCCACCAGCACCAAAGTCATTGGTCTTTTATCTGATCTGAACATTCTGCTCACTTTAACTGGGGACAGGCCCTGTCTCGAGAGATCAGTGGTCTCATCTTCAGGAGTGATACCTTCAGCTATCCCACGTAGAACTACCTTCAGGTTCTTTTCGCTGGGTAAAGTGAAGGTGTGATATGGGACGTTAGCATTGTCCATAAATCTGGTCATCTGTCTGTTATCCGAGACAGTAGTGGGTTGTATTTTAATTCCCTCACCTGAGTTTTTAGCCCATGAGAATGAGATGTTTTGTTCTCTGAGGGCTGATGAGACAGGGATCCATTTTTCCTTATCCCGTAATATGACTGGTGGTATATTTTCTTTAGGACCATTGAGTGCTTCTATCCCTGTTGTTTTGGATTCAGCAGGTGTGGATCTGGGTTTGGTGCAGGAGTTAGTTTGGTGACCCTCACCGCATTTTAGGCATCTATATGCAGCTCTGCACAGTTTTTGGGCATGCCCGAACCTCTGGCATCTGTGGCACTGCCCTGCCGATGTCTTCTTCCTTAGAAGTTCGGTTGTAATTTTAAGCTTACAAATGTCCGTAACTTCATAGATGCTTTTCTGTGTGTTGGAGATTTCGACCAACACCAGTGGCATTAGTGTTTTATCTGACCTCAACATTCTACTCACTTTGGCTGGAGTCAATCCTTGATTGATGAAGTCAGCTGTGATCTCATCAGTTGTGATACCCTCAGCCACTCCTCTTAGAACTACTTTTAAGTTCTCGCTAGCCAGCGCAAATGTGTGGAAGGACAATTTAGAGTTGTCAAGCATTTTCATCATCAAGCGATAATCAGTGACAGTAGTAGGGTGAATCTTTACACTCTCTTCAGTATTTCTTGCCCAGGAAAAATTTATATTTTGCTCTCCTAGGGATCTTGATACTGAGGTCCATTTGTCTTTATCTCGAAGGATGACTGGAGGGACCTTTTCTTTTCTATCTTGGGTGGTCTGAATTTGTTGAGTTGTTACATCAACTTCCAATCCACCTTCCGATGTTCTGCTTCTTTTATTAGAATGTTCTTCATGAGAACAATCGAACTGCCGGGGAGTCTTTGAAGGTGGGACAGGTGTAATGTCCTCTTCAATGTCCAAATCATCATCTTCAGTGTCATTTACTTGAGTGAAGAGATTCAAGCAACCAGGATAATCTGTTTCAAATTTCTTTAGGAGGAATTTGAGAATGTCAAGTGACATATCTTTGTTAAACTGTTGAATGGCATCTTTGATATCGTTTACATTCTCCATTCTTGAATAGGTATAAAATATTTACAATGGCAAAGAGAACAGGCTAGAGCCAGAAAATTGTATCAAAAGTCAAAGTCTTACCTTGTATTCCGCAAACAAAGCAGATTCACAATATCTAAAACTCACTAATCACCACTTAAATCAAAAAAACATTCTTCGCAACAACAATCATCATTTGAGACTACAATGCGAGCAGCCATTTTTTTCTCCCACATGAAGTGTGTGCACAAGTTTATGACATTTATATTCTTGGGGTAAATATCACGATAATATAAAGGTGTTTACTAATACTTCTGTAATATCTCTAATATTTTTGATAAATTTTAGAATTTTTATTTAAAGCACTGATTGTTTTAAAGTTTATATAATTTTCTTTATTCTGTTATGAGAATATTTCATTATTTCTTCGGAAAACTCACTTCATGCTCTGTTAATTAAAATTAGCACATGCAATGGACATGATTTCATATGTAGTCTTTGTCAAGAATCGACTCTAGTGATACTGGTTTTCTAAATTACGAGGGCATTCTTTGCATGGCTTTGAACAAAGTGAAACGGTTGTGCAATTTAGATTTTTATTTATGGATATTTAGTTATCGGTACTTCATCTTTTTACCAGTTGGCCTTCTAGTGCAGGTTTCTTGTCGCCAATTATAATATTATGCAACATTCATAGTAGAATCAAGTGAGAGAGGGAGTGGGAGTTTTTCTTCAAACTGAGTTATAGGAGCGAAAATTTTAAGATATCCTGGACTCCCCCTTCAGTTTCTCCCATATTATTACATACTAGTAGAACGTGGTTCCCAGACTTTTTTTTTTTTTTTTTTCTGTGACCCAAATTTTTCAATTACATGTTGCCTTGAACAAATGGCACTAACACTTCTTAGCGATACATAAAATTGCCGTATATGATAACACAATAATAAACAGAGAATTGTAGATACAACTTCTGAGATTCTCCCAGTTTCATTTATTTATTTTTTATTTATTAACTGAATTCAGTTAATGTTCGAGGAAAACTTCAAGCACAGAATTACTTCAAAGTAATTTATTTTGTTTCTCAGGTTCACTTGATTATTCGGGAAGGATTGGGAATTCTAGCCATTATAAAATAATGAGAACTTCTGTTAAAACGTTCAGACATTTGTACCGTCTATTAAAATTGTTTCCTGAATGTCATTCAAATATGATAGTGCAGCAGTTTTCACTGGAAATTTCACTAGAGATGGCAGCAGAGCTACGAGCTCTTTATGCGCATGCGTGAGTTTGTAGTAGCAATGGCTGATAGCTTGCATCTAGTAGAGCAGAAGACAGAGTTGTGCTTTTGTCCACCAAAATGGTGTCCCTTGCACATATTTGCTTGAAAATTTTGTAGACCGAGTTGAAACGTATAAATTATTCTTTAAAGAAAAGATACAACACTCCAATATTAGCTACTGTTTGCTTCTTGTAAAGAGGTACACTTCTAGAAACAAATGTGTTTTTGAAACTTACGCTAAAATTAATTACAGTATTTTATTTGTGTAACAGGCAATTACACTCGATCTTAATGTTAAAATTTCTATCGAGCTAAGCAGCAAACTCACATTATTGTCAAGTACTAATACACTATATTACTTAATATATGAGAATATTTCCATACGCCTCTCTCGTAATTAAAAGTTCCAAATTATTTTTATGATAATAAAATTGCAACTGCTGATTCTGAAAAAAAAAAAAATAAAGTTTTGTAGGACGAATTAGATTGCTGATCGTTTTCAGTTTATTCGAATCGAGCAGACATCAAGTATGAGTTTCCATTATGCTCAATGGAGGGGGTGGGGGTAGAAAGTAGAGAGTAGGTGATTGTCGATAATGCAACAACTCGTTTAAAGCTACACGTCAAAATATCTGTTGATAAATAAAATAACTGAATAATCAGCATTATCAAAACATCTGCTATTTCGGTGCGTATGTCACAATAACAAAACAAATTCATACATTGTTTGCAAACAGACCACCTATCGACTTATTGTGATCTCCACTACTGTTGCTATGAAATTATCAGCAGATAACATTAAAAAAGTAAAGATAAAACACTTCGTTGAAAGTAGAGTGAGATTAAAAGATAAACTAAATGAAAAGATTACATAAATAATAAAAGAATATATGTCACACCAGGAAGGCACACAGAGACAAAAAAAAAAAAAAAAAAATCGTGTTTACAAAGAAAAACATGTTAATGTAGACATTGGCTTTTTTTATTATGATCGTGACATTATTTTTTAATGCGAAATGGCTGATAAATAAATAAACTTATAATTGCGTAATTAGTAGCATACAAATAAAATCCAATCACTTTATGTGGCTTCAAATAATTGCGTAATGAGCGATACACAAATAAACCATACTGATTTTTAATGAAGAATCGAATCTTTTTTGTGTTCAAACATTGATACGCAGAACCGGCGCTTGGGTCTTTGGCGCCCGCATGCAATTTCTATCTAAGCGCCCCTGTAACGATCCGGGCGTGTGTGGTTCTTTTACGATAATAAAAATTTAAATTATTTGAAATTTCTTAAATAAATTTTGACAGAACAACAGCCACACGTTGGTTCGTTAAATGTAACGAACTGGGGATGTTGACTAGGCAGGATAATCGTTAAAAACCCGAATATTCAAAAAATTCTTAAAAGTTAAAGCAAATTTTGACAAAGCCACTTCACTTTAATCGTTGAATATAATGATACAGGGATTACAGCCTTCTTACCGACCCAAATCGCTAACAAAATTAAAATGAATTTTAATTAAAGTTAAAATTTATTTGCACTAAAGTTTAAAAAATTCTTTCATTTTACAAGTTAGTAAATTCTTAGTAACGCGTAAAAATTTTTTAATAAATTTTATAAGTGGAACTATCTTTTAGGAAAATAAAAGAAACTCAAGATAGATGAGAAAATAAGAAAAGAATTCAGCAATAATTAGTATAATATAAGTATACAAATTTTATAATACATTTAATATAAGTATTCAAAAAATGACATCTTTACAGAATAACAGAAAATAAATTAAATTACATAAATATACTTGAAATTTTGTTAATTAAAATTTTAGGGTTTTTGATTTCATATTCTCAAAATTAGAAATAATAGTCTTAACGTCTAATTCCGCACATATATCATTTTCAATAGCTATTAACGCCAAACTAACAAGCCTCTTTTGTGACATACTTGTTCTTAAGTAGGTTTTAATCAATTTCAACTCGGAAAAGGAACATTTACCGCTCGCTACACTAACAGGTAAGGTTAATAGTATTCTTAAAGCAATTGAAAAGTTACGGAAAGATAAATTATTGGACACAATAAAATTAAAAATATTGAAAGGGTTTTGAATATTTATTGTCGCCGTCCTTCAAGATAATCTCTAAATCGTCACAATTTTTTCGTAAATCTTCGTTATTAATTTGTAGTAATCTATACAAGAAATTGAAATTATCATATCTTTTAGTTGTTCAAAACGTTCTACACATTGCAACATCTAGAAGTGTATAAAACACATTCACTCTAAATTTATCTTCTGGCGATTGTGGCGTTTCGTAATGATGCTCGTAGTCAAATTGTCGTGTCTTCTTTCTTCGTCGGACTTCCGTACCAGTTTTAAATTCTTTTTCTTCGTCCACCTCTTCACTCAGTTCTTTTGCCGTTTTAGAACTTCTTTAAATTTTGTATCTGATTGATACTCTTGTAAGAATATTTTTAAGTTTTCGATAGATTCTAAAGCAAGTGTAATGTTCATATTTTTGTCTTGAAGCATTTTACTCACAGGGGTTTATTCTGTTAAGTAAATCATGCCCAGTTATAAGAGAGCAAATAAATTTGTAGTCCTTTATTTTAGCACACAATGTTTGTGCTTCAGGCTGAGTTTCTTTATTAAAATTTTCATTATTTAAAATTTCAAAAAGTGCATCGTAAATTTCTCGTAACTGATATCGTAGAGAGCGGATTGCATTAATTTTACTTTCCCATCGCGTTTCTGATGGCTGTTTCAATGTTAATTTTTTTACAAACTTTAAAAGGATTGCTCAAGAGAATGAAAAGAAATTGTATATTTCTTGAATAATTGCAAAGAAACTAATTGTATCTGCATTCACTTTGGCTGCATCCTTAATGATTAAATTTAGAGTATGAGCAGCACATGGCACGTAAAAAGCTCGAGGATTTTTGTTTAAAAGCAAATTTTGGAGCCCACATTTTTTCCCTTTCATATTTTCCCTATTGTCATACCCTTGATCTCGATCTCGCATGTCTTCAATGGGAATGTTCCATTTTTCCAGTTGTTCCATTATTGTTGCACATAAACAACATCCTGTGGAATCTGATATATCTGCAAAACCTAAAAAGTTTTCCCTGATCTTGACAATGGAATTGTCACAGGAAACAAAGCGAATAATAATGATCATTTGCTCTGTTTTACTTGCATCAGGTGTGCAGTCTAAAATTATGGAATAATATTTAGATTTTCGAATCGATATTAAAATTGTATCCCTGATTGCGTTACTTAAAGTTTCCAATATTTCATTTTGACTGTCTTTACTCAAATAGTGTACTCTATTGTTTCGATGTAGGGCCCTTTCAACATGATTTTTATATAACGGGATCAAACTTCGCCAACAGTTCGACTAATTTTAAAAAATTGCCGTTATTCCATTCATATAATATCAGATGATCCACGAAAGGCTAAATTTTGGCCTACCAAGGAATTTTATAATTTCAACCAAGCGTTCTAAAACACTCGTCCAATGTTTCTTTTCCATTTCATACATGCTTTGAGTCTGGCAATCAATAGTAGTTTTGTTTTTTAAATTTTTATCAAGTTCCTTCCATTTTAAGAAATTTTTCATGTGAGCTAAACTAGTCTCATGTCTATACAAAGTTGTACTTACATTTCTCCAATCGTTATAACCTTCTACAAGACTACTTGATTCAGTAGGTGCGAAAAATTTGCAACAAAAGCAAAAAACAGAATTTAAAATTTCGGAATAAATGAGCCATGTTATTTTCTATTTCATTTTTCTATTATAATACGTGTCGCCAAATTTATGACCATATGTATTTCTGGGATATATTATTTTTTTCTTTTGAACAGGCCCCATTTCAATTAAAACAACTCGTAATTTTTCATCAATATTTCTCCCCATTCACCTGGATCTTCTAAATTTACAGAGACTAACAATGTGTTAGTTTCGTGGTCAACTACAACCAATCTTCTCCTAACTGTTTTTCACTTAAATCATGCGTCTTGTTATCTTGTTCAATAGTTGCAAGAGTACTTTCATGTAAACTGGATGATGTGCACAGTTCTTCAACTCTGATTTCTGATGTATCGAGTTGGTTACAATCTGCATCAGAATATTTTAATATTTTAACAAATTTATTAAGAGCTCCAGTTTGTTTCTTAACATCTGCTTCTTTCGCAGCATGACGCTTACGATTTTGTGCACCGGATAATTTTTTTTTTTAATTTTTGATTCCATTTCTATTTTATACTCCCAAGAAATTATTACTCAACATGACACAGAGACGAAATAATAGTCCGCACTGCGCTGCTGTCAGTAGCCTATTGAGATGCGTACCATATGACTGGCTAACTAGCAATAAATGTTTTGTACGAAAATTCGTTTCTGCGCATAAAAACCGTTCACCGTTTCACTTTAGACAGACTGCAGTAGACACAATATTCTGCAGGCAAGCATTTAGCCTGCTCTCGTTGCAAAATTGTAAACAGCCGGCTGATCAAAGAGGCGGCAATATACAATTTTTTTAAATTTTATTCGGTGTATCCAGCCTTATTTATTTTAATATTAATCATATTAAAATGATCAATATTAAAATAAATTTTTTGTTTTTATGATAAAAACAAAGAATTTTTTGTTTTTATGATAAAAACAAAGAATTTTTTGTTTTTATGATAAAAATTTAGTTTCTTAAAAATGAACTTATGAACCATGCCCCGGCGGCGGCGCCTACTTCGTAGTGGTGCCCGCATGCCTGCTTCCGCCGACCCTGTTGATACGAATAGCATTTCTGGCGAGTTGGGTGAAGCAAAAATGCTTTTCATATTTCCCTTTGTCTTTAAAGTAAGAACTTTGAATGGAGTTTTTATGAGCTATAAGCTCGCCCAGTGAGGGCAGTGAAATTAGCTGTGTTTAGTTGGACGTAAGATTGACTTGGGCCTTTTATATTTGTCACTTTCCGTTTCATTATATTCCGAAGCTTCCTTGATCAACGGGTTTGGGTGGTTACTTGTCTTGTAAAGAACTTCTCAGCTAGATCTAGGAGAAGGGAAGAGATGTAAGGGATATTGACTTCTCTATGGATCTGGGAGTTTCTAATAAACGAAAAAACAATCAGTCTGTTCCTAAACGTTGATACTAGTAACTAGTAACATTACTGGCTTAACGGGTGAAGCAAAAGCTTTTCATATTCCCGGCTATCTTAATAGAGACTGTGAGTAGAAAGAGTTTATGAGCTAATTACTCGCCCTCAGCAGGCTAGGAGATTAATCCTCAGTGAGGGGTTTGAGGATGGCTTTAGGTCTTTTGTGCTTCGAGTAGTCCATAGCATCATAGTCGGCAGCCAGTTGGATCAGTCTGTTAGGGTGCTCAGTTGCCTTTGAAAAGAATTTGGTTGCTATAGTCTGCATGAAGGTGTAGATATAGGGGACCTCCGTGTCCCGGTGCAGTCGGACAGTTCGGACGAACCATGGAGCGCCCAGGATCATTCTGAGACACTTGTTCTGAATGCGTTGTAATTTAATGATATTTGAGTTTGAAGTATGGCTCCAGGCCGGTGAGGCATAGGTGAGTATTGGACGAACCATCAGTTTATATATGAGAAGTTTGATTCTGGTGCTCAGCTTACTGTTTCTGTTTATTAGCGGATAGAGCTGGGCTATGGTTTTTGACGTGTTTACACAGAGAGTCTTGATATGGGAGTTGAAAGTCAGTTTTCTGTCCATTACTACACCAAGATATTTGATCTCTGTTTTCCACTGAATTTTTGTGTTAAACAGGAGAATATCTTCATTAGGAAGCACTGATCTTCTAGAGAATAAGACGGCTACGCTCTTCTGAGGGTTCACCTGGAGTCGCCATTTGGCAAAATATTGTTCTATTTGTAGTAGGTTTTCTTGCAGTTTCTTGATGGCTAAATGAGGCTTTAATGATCTGGCCAATATCGCCGTGTCATCAGCGTAAAGAGCTTTAATTGAAGATAATGGGTTGTGTGGGATATCATGCAAGTATAAGGAGAATAAGATCGGTGCTAATAAGGATCCTTGTGGAACTCCAGCCAAGATGTGTTTCTGTGCAGACACTACTCCACTTAATCTCACTTGCATGCGCCTATCGCAGAGGTATGTCTTGATGAGTTGAATGATTCCGATTGGAACACCGGATGATATAAGCTTGTATAGCAAACCATAATGCCAAACCTTGTCAAATGCACTGGCTAAGTCTAGGAAAACAGCCCCAGTGCATTGACGCCAGTTAAAACCTGTAATGATATGTTCCACCAATCTGTGTATTTGTTGAGTGGTACTATGCAACTGTCTGAAGCCAAACTGCTCCTCAGGCAGGATGTTTAACTGGAGTACTGAATCTTGAAGCCTTGTAAGAATTACCTTCTCAGCAATTTTTCCGAGATTAGAGATGAGACTGATTGGTCTGTAATTTTGTGGCAGAGTGGGATCCTTTCCAGATTTATGAATTGGTATTATGTACGCCAGTTTCCAGTAGGAAGGGAAATACTTGTAGTGAAGTATGGAGTTGATTATGTTTGCTAAATGAACAATAGCTTTGCGAGGTAGAAGTTTTATAACTTTGTTGGAGATACCGTCGGGTCCAGGAGCCTTTTTATTTTTGAATTTCTGAACAATAGCATATATTTCAGCAGGCGAGGTGGGTGTGATTTGAGTGGATTGTGTGGGAGCAGAATTGAGCGAATATCTGACATTACGGTGTATCTTGTAAATATGACTAATGTCAAGGTGGTCGTAGGCAGGTTTGCACTGTTTTTCAAGGTGATTCGCTATTGCCTCGGCTTTTTCAGCATCAGTGTGGATGAGGCCTAAATCAGTTTGTAGAGGGGGAAGAGGTTTGTTTTTGTTCTTGATCTTACGGATAAGATTCCATACAGAGTGGTTATCAGTGGAGATGGAGGTCAGTTTTTCTTCCCAGAGTTGAGATCTATGAGTTGCGAGTGCATCTCTCACTGCAGAATTTAACCTATTTAAGATCCGCTTGTCTTGTGGTGCCCTAGTGTTGTGGTATCTTTTCCTAGCCCTGTTTTTTTCCCTAATCAGATTCATAATATCTTCGGGCAGATGGTTGGGTTTGTGGGTAGTTACAGGGGTAGTAACTGCTGCACAGGCTGCTGTGATCTGTTCTGTTAGATTTTTGACAGCTATCTCAATTTCCTCTTTTGATTTAATGATGGGAACAGGACCAATATATTTTGGAAGCATCTTGGAGAGCCTTTCCCAGGGAATAAATGAGTGAGGGGGTGGAGATAATTTTTCAAGATTTCCTAATTTTAATCGTATTGGGTTATGATCTGATGATAAATCATTGATTGTCATTAAATTGTATTGGAGTCTAATGTGCTGCAGTATGGCAATGTCCAATACATCAGCCCTACCATAAGTGTTGTGATGGGTGGGATCAGCAGGGCCTATTACGTGAAGGTTGTTGAAATCAGCATAGTTCTGTAGTATCTGTCCATTTTTGTTAGTGGAGTGGCTATTCCAGGTAGGATGTTTGGCATTTAGATCCCCTGCCACAATGGTAGGCTCTCCAGTATCAAATATGGCATTCAAGTCAGAAGATAGTAATGATTTTTGTGGTGGATGGTATGCTGCAAAAATTTTTAATTTGCCTACTGAGCTCGTGAGAATCTCAATGCCAGTGACCTCAAGAGTGGAGGTAGGAGGAAGGTTTATGGAGTGATGTGAGATAAAGTTCTTGATGAAAATTGCTGTGCCTCCACCTCTGTGGGTTGATCTGTCAGTTCTATATGATTGATATCCGTAGATTTTGGGATTGTCTGCTGGTCTTAGATGTGTTTCGTTTAGTAATAGAACATCTGGCCGATGTCTATGAACAAAATTTTTAAGTTCTAGGATCTTATTTCTTAAGCCGTTGGCATTCCAGGCTATTATCTCTAAGGATTCTGGTTTTAATTTTTTACTGTTCATTAGTGAGCGCTGAAATGATGACTTGGGTGTCTTTGAGGAATCTGTTAGTAGAACTTTGTGAAGGATTAGATCTGCTGAAATCTAATAGCATATTTGCCAGGGACGCGGTGATGATAGCTGTCAAATTTGGGCGTGAAGCTGGCTGTTCTAGGGATGTCTGTTTAGGGCGGGTTACATCCGCATATGACCTGGACTGCCTTTTTAGAGTTGTTTTTTGAGGGAACTCAGTTTTCGGCAGATGGGCTTCTGAATCTTTATTCTGAACTTTAGGAGACTGTGAAGTAGCTGCAGATGTAGGTGAGCTAATGGAAGGAGAGAATGTTCCCTCTTCTGACCTCCTATTACGTGGATTATATAAACATCCTTTGTAGTTGGATGTGTGAGGGCCGCCGCAATTGGCACATTTAGCCGGGGTAGATTTTGGTTTAGAGCAGGTGTTCGTTGGGTGACCAACCCCGCACTTCAGACACTTGAACTCTGCCCTGCACATTTTCTGGGCATGCCCAAATTTTTGACATCTGTGGCATTGCCCAGTAGAAGCTCTCTTCCTTAACGGTTCTACCGAGATTTTCAATCCACAGATGGTTGTCAAGTCATATATGTGTTTGTGGGCTTGACTGATTTCGATCAGCACCAGTGGCATTGGAGTCTTGTCCCTCCTGGTCATTCTGCTGACCTTGATTGGTGGTAAATCATTCGAGTGCAGATCCGCAATGATTTCATCTGTGGAGACATCCTCAGGTACGCCTCTAATTACAATCTTGAGATTTTTTTCGGAGCCGAGCGAATAAGTATGGTACTGGACCCCTCTAGAATTCAGTTCTGCTGTCAACCTACGGTAATCTGAGACAGTGTTGGGGTGGATTTTGACACCATCTGTGATATTCTTTGCATTGTTGTACGAAATCTTTAGGTTGTACATCATGTTCTTTATTGTCATCCATTTTTTCTTCTCACGCAGAATAATCGGGGGGATCTTTTCCCTTGCGGAGGTAGGAGAGTCTGCAGCAGAGCCATCTTCTACTACAACATCCATTATTGGTGATTCAGAGGTCGCGGTTTTTCGCTTTTTTCTTGCGCGAACCTCCTGAAAATTAGCATCAGCATGGTCAGTGCGGGAATGATCATCAGCCGCCGCTGATTCCTCAGCAGCGCCGCCCTGAAGCAGTTCAAGAAGCTGAGTATCGTCAGCATCAACCTCTTGGATTTCATGAACTACTACCTTGCCAGGCCATTTTGTGTGGAGCAGATTTCCAATGTGCTTGAAAATGGCCAGGAGCTGTTTAAAGGTGAGGTCCTCGTACGGTACATCTGTGGTTGGATCCGCAAGTTGTTCTGCGGAGCAGTACATGCTGTCCATTTCCACCGCACTATGGTAATAGACAGTTTCTATAACACAATGGCGATGCTGATGGCAGTAAGCCTAGCGTATCGCCGTTGTTTTAGAAAGAAAAGGTTAACTTACCTACTAGATAAAGCACTGAGGAAAATATGTGACTAATTATGGTAGCAAGCAATTAACTACTAACCCTAATGATTAAGCATAACTATAAATCGCTAAAAACATATCAAACTCGATTATAATTCACTATCAATAATACACGACACTAAACACTACAACACGAGCCGCCATCTTTTCGGAATCCACGCAGTAAATATTTGTAAACGTTGATGAGGAAAATGAAATATTGTATCATCATAGCATGAAAAATAAAATCCAGTGTATAGACATAAATCATATAATCAACATTTTGATATAAATGTGAAGTACAGATTTTAAAAAAATTTCGTAGTATATTATAATTTACGCGAACTTTTTTAAAAGATGATCTCAGTAAGGGTATATAAATTCTTTTGGCGATAAATTTTCATAAATCATGAAGACAAATCAAAATAGCCTTTCAGAAAAGAAATGAATAATCACATACTAATTTTTTACCTTTTCAGATTAAAAAAATAAAAGACAGCTTTTAATTACTTTATATATTATAATTTAGAATGTAGTATTTACATAATATTATTTACCTAATACAATTAAAAGAAATAAGAATAATGTGTATTTTTAAGTATTATTACATATCCAAGTAATTGATGAAATGAATCGTTGTTGGAAAGCGAACTATTGTGCGCATGCGTACTTTTAATGTTCATATTACTCTTTCGAATTTACATAATAACACTTCTCTTTCATTTTTTTTTCTTTTTAAATCGAAGCATAGAGCGATTTAAATAAATAAATTTATTTTGCGTATTATTATTATATATGCGTATTATTTTCGAAGGGAAAATGGTTAACGAGGGTATAATATGAAGGATTTATGAAAATAATGAGATTAGCATCGTCAAATGAAGTATGTGTTTTTACAATATGATCTCAATACTTAAATTCTATTACTTTCTGCTATTAATATAACATTACCGACTGCAGCTAATAAATAAAGTAAGTTAATTTATAAAACAGAGAAATCTGGAGATGTTTATTTTCTCCATTTCTGATTTCGTTCGTAAATTATAGTTTCATGTTAAAGGTTAAAGGAATGATCTGAAGATTATCTGAATTTATATATTTATTTCTATATATTTGTCGAAGTGTCGTATTTTGTTTTCCACAGACTTACAGGTTATTCACCCCGTTCTTCACCCTTTTTTTTTTTTTTTTTTTGAATGTAACTATATCCTGCTACTGAAAATCCATAACAAGGGTTTTACTTCTCTCCCCTTTTCCCTCCAACCATTGTCCCTGTTATTCCCCCCATGTTATCAAATAAAGAATTCGCTCCTCGCCCCAAATTGTTTTTCCCTTCCAGTTTTTCATGTTTCTTCCCCCTTGGCTTGACCCCATTCCAATGCAGAGGGGAGCGTTTCCGGTTGCTTATCACTCGCACATATACGCGGTGATGGGGAAGCCGTGGTACAGATGTAAATAAACAAGGCTTAACCAAGGCCGCTTGGAGAAAATCTAACATCTGCTTCTATTTTCCAAATTAATAGATAACTACAAGTTGTTTTCGTGTTGTCGAAAGTTAAAGCCAGTATGAGAGAAATACGTCATTAGTTAATATATAAACTACAGACCAAGAATAGCACATCAAATCATAAACAAAACATAGAACGACTGAGGTCTGCATGGTCAGCGGTTGGCTCTAGACTATAAACATTTGCCTGTAAGCTGTGAATATTTCTGTAAATATAATGGATAGCTTCATATTATTTTTAATTTTTTTTTTTTTTTGTATTTATAGACATTTTCCATTTATGCTTGTTTTATAACAAGGTACAAGAATTAAGATAATTGCTTTGCATCTAAAGGTACTCTTTTTATCAGTATTTTTTTCCCCTTATCTTAGTGCAAGTTTTTAACCTTTGCACTACTGTGTTTCCTCACAATGAAACTGTTTATTCTTGAATTAACCTTTGAGTTTAAGTGCAACTTTGAACTAATTCTAGAAGCAATTTTTTCTTTTATATATATATATATATATATATATATATATATATATATATATATATTGTATTATTTCTATTCTCCCCTTCTGTTACTCACACATACAGGCAACTTACCAAACACATATTTTGTCCCAAATTGCATCACCGAGTCTAGAAGATGTTGAAAGTTGTCTCGAGCCATAGTGCCTCCTTTTTTGTCATCAATAACATTCGAAACTCCTGCAGCGATATTGGCACAGACCTGCTCTGATGATCTCTTTTTAGTTCATCCCATAAATGCCGGCTAGAAATGAGTTCAGATCATTGATCAGCCATAGCAAATCCCACGAAAAATTTTTTTATGAAAGTGATTTATGTTACTTTATTATTTCTAATATTATGCATCATGTTTTCTTTATTAATGTTTTCATAGGGATCCACAAAAAAGAAATACTTTTATGCAAGTTCCGCACTCTCAAAAAAAAAAAAAAAGTTTTAAGAAACACTAAGTAGATAGTGGCGTACCGCAATGTCTATGGACTGGAGTCCATATGTATGTGTCACGTAATAATAATTATAAGCATCTAGAAACAAAATATTATTTTTATTATAATTGTCTTATATGTTTAAAATTAAAATGTAAATGTAATATAGTTTTAGAATATTTCGAATATATATACTGTATATAATAGAATTACAAAATAACATAGTGTATATATAATACACCGTAATAACATTATAAGAAGAAACTCTATTATAGGCCTTGAACATTGTTGAACTTTGGTTTCACATTACTTATCATAACTTCTCTACTTCCGTTGTTCTAACCCAGAAGTTAAGATGACATACATACTTTATCTACTTTATCAGCTTGGGAATTTCTTGTGTGGAAAACAGATGTTCTATCTAGTTGTTTTCACTTGTCCAGGCAAGCATTTCTGTTATGTCAGTTAATGAAGGTAACAGGGTCTGGAATGTGAAATGGGGTCGCGTGTTAATCATGTCCAAAAGTCTGTTACAAGCAACATTCATTACCCTTCTATCCGTTACGTAGCTATCTGCGTGCTTGCTTATATATATCTGTATGCCTCTTTGTTTATTTATATCTTGTTCTCTTTTCTTTCGAGGCAGAATTCGGAACCTTGGCAGATATCAGTATTTAGAGAGCCTCACTTAGTATACTTCCTTGCCTATTTATCTCATTTATTATTATTATTTTCTTAAAATATTTAAGAAATAATACTGTATTATCGCATGAGGTAGTTTGACATTAACAGTTTTTTTTTTTTTTTCTAAGGGACAAAACTCAAGCTTGTAAATAAGAACCAGTTCCTGTGAGATCTCACATTATTATGAGAAACTGGTTGGAGTAAACAGGGAAGTCAGGATCTGGGTGGGGTTAGTGTGCACGTTTGTCTATTCACTAGCGCCTTTGTTAGTGCTGTAACATTTTTTTTATTCTTTTGTATTATTTTTAGAGGTCACAGAGGTTAATAAACTGACGAACGAACCAAGCAAAACGATATACCAGCTATTAGTTTATTCAAGTCTTAGACTAATGCCAGCTGGCATTAGTCTAAGACTTCCACACCACTTTAACTAAACATATTTTTTTCCTAGAAAAAAAAAATCAATAAAAACTTATATTTTTGGAGTGGCTTATAAAATGCGAGATTTGATGCACCTGGTGAAAAAATAAATACCTAATAAATAGATAATAGTGATTAAAAAATAAGTAATCATAAGATTAGAAGAATCAAACAATTTTGCCTATTACGTGTGTAGTTTCGTATTTTAGAACTGTTCTTCAAGTCACATGGTGCTCCTGAGATCTACGTAAGAACATAAGATTCAGTAAAAAAGGTAAAAGAAGGGCCTAAGACAAATAATAATAATAATAAAATAAATGAATCAAAATTGATCACGATAAATAAAAAAATAGTGACACACGTAAACAAATAATAAAAAAATAAACGAATCTCCCACACCTTTTTTATAAATCAATTTTGTTATTTAAATAAATGGAATTTAGAAATATGGCGACTTCCGTTACAGACAAAGAGAAATATGAAAAGCACTTGTGCTTCACCCATCCTGACAGTAGCGTTGTGCGTTATGGCTACTACTCAACTTATTTCATTACGGATTTCCCATTTGTATTTTCTCATCATGTTTTTAAAATTTACCGGTTATCCAGTTTTATTTGTGGAAGGGAGACTTGTCACTCCATATTCGCTTATGTTCATGGCAGATATTAATGTCTTAATCTTCCACCCTAAAATTATCTGCATTAATAAACTATTCCGTCCAAATAATTTAAGGTGTACGTTTATGTAAAAAATAGTAAATAAAGTCCCCAAAACTGACCAGCTAACAAAATATATGCTTTGTTTTATTTATTTTCTCAAACCAAATACTCCATATAATGGCACTCTTGCATTGATTTTTCTCCTTCCATTAGTACAATTAGACAACATTAACAGAGAAAATGAGGTCACATGACAATGTCTACGTGTTCAGTCACCCGTCGTAAACACCTATCAATTCATGTTTTGCAGGGTCATATCCTAGATCCTAGTTGGTTTCCGATTTTTATTAATGCTTGTATTATGGAAGTGTTTTTAAAATGAGGTTATTTGGCCGTTGATATGTAGTTCTGTGACATTAATCGCTAGCAGTAACTATCGACAACATACAAAATCGACCAGTGATTCGTTCTCTTTGTTTGCATTTGAAATACGAGCATTTATCTTCATACAGAATAATCGATGGTAACATAATTTAACTCGACTGTTCAAAACGCGAGATTCGAAGCAAAAAGTTGGAATCTTGCCAACTGGCAGACGTGCACATTGAAAGACGTCACGGCTTTACAAGCAGCAGAGTTCTCTTTGTTTATGTTTCACTCAAAGAAGAATGAAAAACTACGCCATGTTTAGTCTGTTTTACAATACTCCAGAATGGTTTACACTACCATGTTGAGTAAGGAAGCCTGAGAAGCTGTATAAATCTACTGGGAATAGAATGTGCGCAGCATTTTTGAGATCTAAAGAATTATTTCCGATCACAACATGCTAAAGGCGGTAACTCTCGATTGGTGAGTCACAACTTGTTGTCATGACAACCGGAAATACGCAACGGCACTCTGTGCTGTTTCATCTAAACTGAACTCGCATTTTCAAGGTTATGTCGAAGCCCTCCCAATAGCGTGTCGCATATAATGTATATATATTTATCTCGAACAGAGCTGTTGTAAACATCTGATATCAGCAGGAAGTAATAATTACCCAATTCTATACCCAGGCATCAAAAGCAAAAGTATTTCAATATCTATATTCTTGTACGTGTTAGAAAAGAAAAAAAAACGAAATCAAACTACTGACGTTTAATAAATAGGTGTTTTTCAAATATTTTATAAAATCAATCATTGGCTTGCGTTATTAAATTACAAATACCAGCAGATAAAATGTCAGTTTATTTATTTATTGTGTGTTTAGCATGCGGAACTAATATTTTTAACTGTGTTATGTACACTGTTCGGCCAACTGTCAATAGTTGGCCGAACTCTTCTATAGTATTCTCTGTTTATTAGAATACAGATTTTTTTTTTTTTTTTTTTTTTTGTCCTTTTACTCTGCCGTTTGTTGAAAGGGTGCTTAAGAAGCTGTATAAGTATGGTGATCATATTTTGAACTCTGGGCTTAGCCGTTCTGATTTTTCAAGGCTGTATTATCATATTTGACGTAAGATGGCGCCACAAACGATTTTGGAATCTTAGGAAAAAAAGGAAAAGAACGTATAAATTTATATCTTTAAAAGTTTAAATTTTAAAAAAATTAAAACTTCATATAGGATACAAAATAAAGTTATATACTACATATTATTTTTTCCAAATATTTAAATAATAAAAACCCAATAATAAATTTAAATAATAAAAATCATTTTGAAAGATATGGCAAATTTGAAAAGTTCATTCTGCCTTATAATACAATATATAATCTTTTGTAACTTTGTTATTGTTATATATGATACAGTTTATCATCGCTTGTGAGTTTGTCATATATTGTGGTAAGTAGTATATAATATAAGCTAGTAGCGTAGCTAGAGCTGTTGTCGCCCCTCTCAATACACACCAAAAATACTACAAAAAGTCAAAACGACGTAGAGGGAACTAAATTAAAACACTATGCTTATTTTTTGAAGTAAAACTTTAATTTCAACATTCTAAAATGTTATTTTTCTTGCTTTTCTGTTAGCAAAATCGTCGATGACATTGGCGAAGTCTATTTCATAGTAATGTAGATAATTCTTAATCAATTTTATTTAGAAAAGCTCCTCTCACAACTAGCAACACTTGCAGCAATTGTGAGGAAAATTCGCAGTAGTATTACAATATTTGGAACTGAGTTCTCGAGACTGTATTTTAGAATTAATTGTAAAAGTTCAAAATGCGGACTCTCCTCCTCCGCACCCCCCCCCCCCCCCTAGCTACGCCACTGATATAAGCATATCGCTTCGATGGAGTTTGTGACCATATCCATGATATTGCGACTAACGCAAGCTGTGATTTTTCATCTTTCATGGTGGAGCGTTTATGACTTATTTTTATTTTATTTTTTGACATACGCTTTGTTCATTCAGTTACGATTTTCTGAAGAGTAAATTTCAGAAAATCAGTAGGATAAAACCTTTAAAACAGAGACTGTTCAGAAAAATTTGAGACTTGGTCAACATGTGCATAGATTGCTACAGTATTTTTCAAACATGTTCTAATAATTGCTTATCGAAAAGTAAACAACTTTTTATTTTATTTTTTTAACTAGATCAAAATGATTTGGTTTCTTAGTCTGATCACGACTATAACGTACAAAGACAGACTGACGTTTGCTCATTGTCTTCATTATATATACTATACTGACCTATCTGGCATTTCATATACAGTAAGAAATCGAGAATTTCTGGGTCGTCGGAACCGATGACCTACAGATATTTATAGAAAGCTATTAATCTTAAAGGGGTAGTTTAGGTAGCACGTTATCGCAATGAAGAGTGGGGAAGTAGGACAGAAGAGTTTCAAGTGAGAAATCTGGTGTCAGATAAAAACGAACTGGTACATAGATTATTAGTTCATACAAATGATTTTCAGTATTCTGCTACGTGAGTTGACATAATTTTTTTGCTGGCTCATTTCGCATGTTTTTTATTTCTTTTAGAACAATCTGCTATTTTCCCCCTTTAATAAAAATGGTATGTTCAAATAATCTTGACCTATCTATGGTGAGAAATCTTATTCAGATTTTAATTTCATGCCAATTACCTAGCAGTACCTTCCATTAACAATCTCTATATTTTTTCCCCCTAGTCTAATGAATTGCGAGGCCTAGTCATTGTTTTTGCGCGTGTAAAACGTCACGGTTAATAACAACATATAAATAGAAGTCAAGCCTTCGTCTACGCTGTTACCTTATTATTTGTGTAATTATCAACATTACATCAGTGAGATTACAATCGTTTATTTTCTCTAGACTTACATTAACTGAACTCAATTAGTTTCTGTTGACGTCATGCATTTGTTGTACTGTAGATAATAATATTAAGACGATTATCATACTCATGTTTGCTCGCAGCAAACCGTGTGTAACAATGGCTATTGCTTATACCTGCAGCTTTGAAAACAACTTGTGCTACACAATGGAACGAGTGACGTCATACTATTGATGTCACGTGACAAGCAACCTGCTCACCGGAAAGCGCTACTCACTCAGGTGATATGCTTAAAATTGCAGTTTCTAAGAACAAACCTTTAAGTATATAAAATGTATTTTTTATTTATTAATATTACTGTGAATAAAAAGTATATTTCTGTAATAAATCAATTTTTGTTTACAGATTTTTTTCCTATTGTTCAATATATCTTTAAATATGCATCGTAAAATGCAGCAATAAAACATTTGATGTTCATACTCATGAAAAATATAATCCGTAAATATGATAAATTCATTGCGAAATTGGAATAGAAGTATATGATATAATTTTTGTTACAAAATGTTATGTTAAGTATTTTTTAAAGAAAATCTATTCTTTACATTTTTAAGTCTTAAAAAAATGTCTTGTACCCAGCACAAGTAAAATAGTACAATGATCTGTCAGTGGTATATTTACGCATGCGCAACTGCCCAGAACGTCCAATTATGAAAAGTGTGAAAGATCGTAAGTTTTCCTGCAAGATTTTAATTTTGATGTTACTATATAAAAGGGAATTCTTCACTAAATTATGGGATATTCGAACAATCGGAAGAAAATTCTATAATCTCGTACAAGTATTAATTTATTACAAGTATTAATAAACGAAATATCGCATTTATGGAGTGTGCATTTTCCTTTATTTTTATTAAAAACAATACAGTATCAATAACGGAACTCAATCAAACTATCGGAGGCCAGAGCCCCTAATACTTGTTTTCTTCTAACAATGCTGTTAATTTTTAATTCTATCTTTTGTTAGTTTTTTTTTTTTCGCTTGATACATTTAATCTATAGAAAAAAGTCAACCAAGTACTAATGCCGGAAGTTAGCTGCATTTTAAAAGTGGCTGATATGATTTCATATCTATAAGAAGCACGAAATCTCTCCGCACTTGTTTTCTAGAGATTAAACGAACCAATCGTATTTTGTATGAAAGTTATAATCGTCTACGTGTCACAAGTTAACATCACCTTTGAAATTGCATTATGTGCATCTACATTTTCGCTATTTAAATGGGGAAAAAAGTAAAATATGCACGCACATTTTCGTGCTATTCGTTATCAGTATCGTGATACACACCACGTCCTTTGTTTCATTCAGGACATTTTTTTTTTTTTTAAACAAGCCTAGGTTAGCAGTTGCATTTTGACTTCCACCGACTAAAGTATATTCCGTACAACAGATTTTTTCCATTGTAAAATTGCGTCCACTCAAAAGTTTATCTTCTAAATAAGGTTGTTAACTGTGTACTTTTAGGCTGGAGATTGGCTTTCAAAAAATTCTCCAATCAGTCCGGCAAACGTTTTTGTCTTTTTTGAGAGGAAAAAAAAAAATATATATATATATATATATATATATATATATTAGGATAACCAAGTAATTTTATAAACTTGGTTATTTTACTCCTAATCCCAAGTATGCAAACAATTAAGTTTGCGCCTGAAACAAAGTTCAAGTCTAAAGATGTTACAACACCAGGGCAACTCATTGTAAAGGTGGATAAAGCTCTGATCGCTATTCTTAGTATTTTCCCATAATGTAAAGCACATCTCACTAGAAGATGTATACTGCAATGTATTATGGGTGGGGTCACTACCCAGACCGGTTTCAACCTTTTTTGAGGTCTCCTCAGTGAGTAGCTAGACCCTAAATACCAAGGTTTTAGTAATACGGAGCCTTATCACCTTTACCTATAGAAGTTGCAACAAGGTGTTTTTATTTATTTTTTTAATTTATTTTATTTATTTTTAATAAAAATCTCTGTTTTTATTAAAAACAATTTAATAATTAAAAAAATTATTACATATATATATATATATATATGATCATTGACTCGGTTAACATACATAGTTTTATGAAAAAAATTGAATGACTAGAACCGAGATTTAATTAAAAAGGTTTTAATATAAACACACTACTAGTTTCGACCTGTAACAGCCTTCTTCAGGTGACATTATAAAAGAAAAAACACTAAACATTGAGGGTTAAAAGACTATGAACAACATAGACAGTCTTTATACATAATTAGCATGATACAACTACAACATTTTCATGCTAATTATGTATAAAGACTGTCTATGTTGTTCATAGTCTTTTAACCCTCAATGTTTAGTGTTTTTTCTCTTATAATGTCACCTGAAGAAGGCTGTTACAGGCCGAAACTAGTAGTGTGTTTATATTAAAACCTTTTTAATTAAATCTCGGTTCTAGTCATTCAATTTTTTTCATAAATAAATAAATATATATAACAAGGCCTGGCAATGGGGAATCCTTTGTCCCCAGTTCTAGCTAACATCTTCCTTTGAAGATTTTGAAACGAAAGCCATATCTTCCTTCTCATTTAAACCAAAAGTTTGGAAACGATATGTTGATGATATTTTCATTATTTGGAATCACGGGCACACCTCTCGCATAGATTTTCTTTCATCATCTTAACATCCAACATCCTAATATAAAATTTACTGCTGATCTAGAAAATAATAACTCCTTACCTTTCCTGGATGTCATGCTTACACGATGCTCTGAAAGATTAAAAATCTCTATGTACAGAAAACCTACTCATACCAATAGATATCTGCATTATCTTTCTCATCATTTTCCACCACAAAAACTTGGAACTATATCTACCTTAGGACACAGAGCACGCTCTCTCTTCAATGAACCAGATGAACTACAAAAAGAAATAAATCACCTCTCTCTTATCTTTAAACAAAATGGATACTCTGAAAAAACGATTAAGAAATTTCTTCTGGATCCTCCTAGGCAGTGCACAACAGAAACTATTAATTTTAAAGGTAGCATCTCCATCCCATACATTAGCACAGTCTCTAACAAATTGGCTAAGGTCCTTAAAAAATACAACATCGGGACGTTCTTCACCACACTTCCTAAAATCCGTTCTCTAATCAGCCATCTAAAGCCTCCTCATCACAACCTAAAATATCCAGGTGTATATAAATTATGGTGCGATTGCAATATCCCTTCTTTTGGACAAACTAACAAATCTATTGAACAACGTATAGAAGAGCATAAGAGACACATCTCTTACAAAAGATCACACGAAACTGCGTTATCCAGTCATGTTCTTTTTTCAAATAATCCTAATGATGATCAACAAAGCCACTCCGTTTGCTGGGATAGATCAGAAAATATTTTTCGCTGTGATGATGAGTTTGAGAGAAAAATTGTAGAATCAAGGGAAATCCTGCTGAACCCTGTCCACTTAAACAACAATTTGAGTTATAACATCCCAGATAGCCATGCTGCAGTTATTCAATATTGGCGTTCACGTGAGCATGAAAGCACACTTGCAATAAACAATGGCACGCCTGTTAGAACAACTTGAAAAAATACAACGTTTTTTATGTATCAATTATGTGTGGCAATTTTTACCTGTAATTTCCAGTTTTTTAGATACTTCAATGTTTATTACTATTCTCTTCCTTTATGAATACCTGATGAAGGCTGTTATAAGCCGAAACTAGTTGTATTATTCTCATTAAAATCTTTATAAGTTATCTCAGTTTTTTAAGTCATTAAATCTATTTTTTTAAAAATGTATCACAACAACCGAGTAGAAGCATATGATCATATATATATATATATATATATATATATATATATATATATATATATATATATATATATATATATATATATATATATATATATATATATATATATATGTAGTACATTAGTAGTGCGTTAAGATTTTTTCCCTGTTCAGCCCGCATTGGGGGGGGGGGGAGATGTGTTTGATATGAAGAGTTTTAAGGAATTTCCATATTGAGTGGGCTTGTTTTCCTACTCTTGATTTCTGTAGTTTTTTTTAGAGGTTCTCTAACTTGGTTGTTAAGTTTGTTTACGATTTTTCGATCTTTTGAAGGTCGTGAATTGTGATATCTTTTCCAGGCTTTATTCTTTTCTCTGATGAAATTCATGATCATCCTGGAGTCGATTAGACTTATAAGGTGATTTGATCACGGTGACCGCTTCCAGTGAGTTGTGGATTTGATTTGTGAAGTTGGTTATTGCTTCAATTATCTCTTCCTTTTTTCTTACGGTGGGCACTGGACCAATATGTTTGGAGATTACTTTTGATCATTTTCCCCAGGGTATGAAGGAATGAGATGGGGTAAGTTGTTCCTGAGAACCTGATTTGAGTAAGATAGGGTTGTGGTCTGATGACAGTTCATTAATCGTTTGTAGATGATACTGAGGTCCAGTGGCGCCTCGTGGCTTGAAATCGTGGGGATGCTGCAACTTTCGAAATACACATTGTAAGTACAGTGTATACGTGTTTGGATAAAATATCAAAATTATGGTAAAAATTAAAAAAAAAAAATTAAACATGAAAAAATATTGTTTATTATCGATAAAATTATACAGTTTAGTATAATTCAAAATTACTTAAAATAAAATCCATTATCATAACCCCAATAATGTTCTAAAATAAAAACTATAACAAATGTTATGTCTTTAATTGTAATGTCCAACTATTTAAAGAGACGGAGTAAACACGATAAGCACAACGAACACTCTACTACTGGCGCATACATATAAACAACAGTGGAACTGCGCGACGGACAGTGCCGCATTACGCTAATAGCTCGCATCTCCCTATGACGTGCATATTGCGCGAGTAGCAATATGACACTATGGTTAAACACAGTGCTGCTAGCGTCCTTCGCCCTCCTAAATGCTACAAGATGGATTGTTATTATTTTTTATACAAAATAAGAGAACTGTATAGGATTGTTAATGATAAAATTAAATATTACAAGCAAATATAAATAAATGAATAAATATATTTATATATCGAGAAAAAGTGGGGGTTCTACAGTTCCTATGCACGAGCCGCCCCTGCTGATATTTGATGTTTCGTAGAATAGCATATTTAAAACATCTGGCTGGACCATCATTAGTAGGCTCCTCCTAGTGTAGTTCGAAAAAATCATATAATTGTTTAGTATATGTCCATTTCTATCGGTCGTTTTGCTCTTCCATGCTGGATGTTTGACATTTAAATCGCCTACTATGATAGTAGAATCTTTGGTCTACCTAGATCTGGAATCACTAGAGTTTTACTGGGTGAGTTGTAAGCTGCATAAGTTTTAATTTTCCAGCTTTGTTGGTGTGAACTTCAATTCCTGTGATTTCTAAGTTTTTTGGTTTGGAGATTTGCTGTAGCATTATTAGCAGTGGCGGCCGGTGAAAATTTTAAGGGGGGAGGGAGTGTTGCATATACAAAACAAAAAATAAAAATAAAAAATTATTTTTTTCCTAATCAGTAACCAATTTATTAATAAATAAATTTACATATTAAAAAATTGTTTTATTAAAAATATTTCACATCGTTATTTCCCAACAGAAATAACGCGTTCAAGCATACGATACACTGCCAACGAGCAGTGTCGGAATCACTTGTAACGTGCAATGAGAAGCGCAAACGAATATCGGCGAGGGTAGCTGCAATTGGCCTAACATGATAATTCTGACACTGCGTTAGATCGCAGTGCATTTGTTTCGTAATCTAAAGCGTTAATCGAACAATTCCAATGATTAAATGTTCAATCAATGTCAAAACATAAGCTGTAACCTTTAACACGTTGTATTGCATTTCTATAATGTTGTAAGCATTGTTATTATTTATAAACACAAACAAAATTTAAAATTTTCATTTTTTCCTTGGGGGTGTCGCAGTGCTTATGTACGGGCCACCACTGATTATTAGTATTATGTTTGAGTAGTTTTTAACATAAATGGCATGCTACCACCTCTGGCATCGAATCTATCGTTTCTGTATGTGGTTGTCTGTTATTTATCTCTACTAATACAAGTGACATCGTTTTTTTTTTTTTTTTTTTGTCTGATCGATACATCCGACTAACTTTTATAGCAGTTAATCCATAATTAAACATCTTCGGTTGTCTCTTTGGTGGTAATACCCTCAGTGACATCTCTGAGTCAAACCTTTCTGTTTTTCTCGCAAATGTATGATATTGCAAGTTTAAACCATCCATTGGTTTGGTCATATTACGGTAGTGTGCGACTGTAGCGGGCTGAATTCTTATGCCCAGATTAGTAAGTGATATTTTGTTCTTTAATAATCCGGGTGATCGAAGTCTTTTATGGATTTCTTCAGCATCAGATGTCAGGGAATACAGGTTCAGATATCCCGGGCACATCTTCAAATCTCTTTAGCAGTTTCTTCAAAAGAGCGAACTCCTGCTTGAGATCTAGTTTTTAGATTAAGTTGTCCATCTCTAAATTTTCCATACTTGTATAAATTAGATTACTTTTAATTCCTACCTGTTTTATTCAGCTAATGGTAGATCAACCAAATAAAATAAAGAACAAATAAGATATAAGATAAAATATCAGGAAAATTCCCAATATATAAACTACAACATGCATTTAATTAACACTATATATCAGATCATAAAAGCGTAACGCAATTTTCCAACTCCAGTACCGAATTAAACATAATCAAAAAACAAATGATACGAAATTGACAATTATGTCTTTAGGGGTGAAGCAAGATGCTTTTCATATTCCCCGCTATCTGTTGTGGTTGCAGTGAAGGTAAAATTTATGAGCAGAATGCTCGCCCTGATTGGGCATGGAGATTATGCATCACTAAAGGAGGCCAATATAGCTTTTGGTTTTCTATATTTGAATATGTCCGTTGGATCGTATGCTGTAGCTTGTTGAACCAAATCGTTGGGATGTGTGGACGTCTTTAGGAAAAACTTGGTGGCTAAGGATCGTAGAAAAGAGAAAATATAGGGAATATTTGTGTCTCTGTGGAGTAAATGATACGAAACTTGATTAGTAACATTACTTAATATATCATTTTATGTGTATAAAAATGGTGTATTAAGAAATTTTAATTTTATTCTTGATTTCTTTAAGGATATTGAAAATATGTTTAGAATGTTTATTACTAATAATTGATTACAATTAATTTTATTTATCTCGCTTAAAATGAATAGAAATTAAAAAAAAAAGTGAAAGTGAAAACCTTCGAACATCACAAAATTAATTAACTTAAAAACATGAAATTGTTCAAAACAGTAAAGCCTTGAGTGAATATGATGCTTTATTAAGGTTCATTGCATAATATTTAATTAAATACTAAGGTTGATATTGTAAACATGGTTTAAATAAAAGAAAAGGAAAAATAAATCCTCTGACGCCTTTTATTTCTTAAAGGAAATAGGCGAGGCCGATTAGCCATAACTTTTTGAAGATCATGAGCAATCTCAACTTTTCTTTGCGGTCATTGAAATATTGTCCGAAGCTATTAATGTTTTTAATAGGCATCTGGTGAGAGAGTATGGATGTAAGGGATGTAAATTCGTATTGATGAGAAATGAAATGAATAAAAAATACAATTTAAAATCATTAAGAATCGCTAAACAAAATAGCGACTTGGTAGAATGAAGTGTATAGATAATATTAAATCTAGGCATTTGAAACACTTGCCTATATATTGGGGAAACGATTCAAATTAATCAGTACTGTATGAGTATAACTATGAGTAATGTAGTTCGCTTGTCAATTTTGCAATTTTTTTTCTTTAAATCTGTATGCAGTTACATATGTATATAGTATTATTTCGGAATATTTTCATCTTTTTTCGAAGTTAAGTTTATTTACCCATTTTCTTAAAATAAATGAATTTCTTTACGAGCTGTGCAATGTGCTATGAGCAACAAGAGCAAAGCTTAAAAATAAAAAAAAGAAAATAAATAAAATAAAAAAAAAGAAGAAGAAGAAAAGATACTGCTTACTGTTTTGGGGGAAAAATTGTTAATTCCTCCCCCCCCCACCACCACTCACGCGTAAAGTTTGAAAATTTACACAAAAATTATTTCAACATATCAGTAAGTAAAATGACATTGAAATTTGAGAAGTGATGTTAAAAAAAAATAATAATAATAATTAAAAAAAAAACTGAAGAAGTCTCACAAATCATAAGACTTGGTAACCATTTATTAAAAATAATAAATGAAATATCTCAGAGTTATGGCAGGTTTTACTTAGTGTTGCTTTTTCTGTTACTATTGAACCAAGCTTCATTTTTCACATGGGCAACAATACTTCTTCTTCTTCTTCCTAACATGGAATATAGGCCATGTGGCCTGTTCCGGTCTCATGCCATCTCTTTCATGGTCTTCCGATTCTTCTTTTTTCACTTATTTTGTATCTGTATAATATTTTTGGTAGTCTGCTGTTGTCCATTCGATTTAAATGTTCTAGCCATTTTTATTTATACTGTCTTATGTAGTAATTAATTAGTTTGATTTTTAGGGATTGTAAGATTTCTTCATTTGTTTTGTGGTCCCACTTGGTATAAACAAACACGGAAAATTTTCAACAGCGCATGCGCAACTGAACCCTCTGACCAACTGGAATTATGTCTCCCTTGCCCACATCACTATGTTCGGTGCATCAACCGATAGGTTAGCAGCCTGTCTCCAGATGCAAAATATGTTTACCTACATTGTCTACCTATTGGTATCTACTTTTATTTATATACATACATATTACATTACACACGTAAACGTGATATAAATAAAAGTGCAAATTTACTCCAACAAAAGCGTGTATGAATCAGTTAGTCAAATCTATATTTTTAAGTTAAGTTTCTCATCATTGTCCTTTAGGACAGAAAAGTTGCCCTGAAATTCAGAAGATAGTCTGGAGACGGAGCAAGATAGCGTGAGATATTTAAATTTAAAAAATTCCTCAGAAAGAATACTTAATAAGTGAATATCAGCATGAAATTACACTTGTTGATCCTTATCCTTATATAAGGACTGGTTTAAAGGGGCGAAGCAAGAATGCTTTTCATCTTCCCCGTTATCTGTAGAGGACAGTGTAGGGATAAGGTGTTATTGAGCTATTAAAGCTCTGATCGTGGCAGGAGGGTGACAGCAATGGCTGAGCCTCAGTTAGAACTTCATCGGCTACAGCATTGCCCTCCAAGGTATTGGATTGAATGAATCAATCACCGACTGTTTAAGTAAAGGTGATATCTCAAAAAATCGGACGATCTCTAGGCCACTCATTCGTGTGCGAAAGACCGTCCAAATCTCCGCGTTGGTTCTACTCAGTGAAACTCGATCACCGAGCAGAACCGCTCATTCCGAAGAAAATAATTCACCGGCAAGTACCCCTCAGCGGGCCGTGCCGGAGAACACTTTCCCCGGAGACTCAATTGCTCCCTTAGGGCAAAACCTAAGAGAGCGAACTCATCACCCAGGATAACAGCAACAGCCGAACCGCAGTTAAACTTCATTGGTTCAGCATTGCCATCCGTTACCCTATATGGGCATCTCATATAAAATCAATCACCGACTATGTAAGTAAAGGTGAAATCTCAAAAAATCGGACGATCTCTAGGCCACTCCATAGTGGGCGAAATACCGTCCTAATCTCAGCGTTGGTTCCACTCAGTGACGGGCTCCCCGACCACTGAGCAGAACCGCTCATATTCCGAGGAAAATAATTCACCGGCAAGTACCCCTCAGCGGGCCGTGCCGGAGAACACCTTCCCCGGAAACTCAAAGTGCTCCCTTAGGGCAAAACCTAAGAGAGCGAACTCATTAACCCAGGATAACAGCAACAGCCGAACCTCAGTTAAACTTCATTGGTTCAGCATTGCCATCCGTTACCCTATATGGGCATCTCATATAAAATCAATCACCGCATCTTACGGTCGATTGATTCGTCCTATTCCACACTTGTTGATCCTTATAAGGACTGGCTTAAAGGGGCGAAGCAAGAATGCTTTTCATCTTCCCCGTTATCTGTAGAGGACTGTGTAGGGATAAGGTGTTATTGAGCTATGAAACCTCTGATCATGGCAGGAGGGTAACAGCAATAACCGAGCCTCAGTTAAAACTTCACTGGCTACAGCATTGCCATCCATTAACTTGTTGATATTTTAAGTAGGTAATAAAGATCAACACGTAAGCGAAAAAATAAAAGGTGTAAATAAGGAACGGCATTTATTAGCTATAATATTTTAAAAATCTTAAATTATTTATAATATTGAAATTTTAATTATATTTGCAGAATTTTTCAAAAAATATCTTTCACAGTAGCGTAAAATTTCATCATACAAAATTCCAACACTGTATTATTTCCACGTGTAATACGAACAGGGAATAAAAATAGTGGTTAGGAAATAGGACACCAGACAAAAGCAAATATTTTCATATATATATACACTATCTGGCTATTATTATTTGTTTATAGAGGACGACAGAAGAAATTTATTAACCAAAGTGACCTCAACAGGTATTGTTACCTTTCTCTGCCAAACATAAACAACTACGCCTGGTTGAATGTGACGTCAATATCAACTCGCACTTCAACAAACACACCAAGCCATCCGGGTATACTGACCTCACTTTTCACCCGAAAATTGCACAAATAATGAGGACAATTGTGCTATCATTCTCACGAACGACTTTAACTCCCTCTTTTTTATTGCTTTCCCCCCCTTTTTGCTGCCTGGTAGTCAGGACGGGAAGGATGCTAGCTCGATAAAAACATGTTTACAGTTGCTTTAATGGGGCAAAGTGCTGTACCGTGACCCATTTTTTCTCCACCCTCGCAGAACGATGCTTCGTAGAGTCTAGACCCGATGTCCCAGACCTGCCTCTTATAAAGGTTTCCTACTGTTCGGTTCCCTGATGGTTTGTTTATGTAGTGTACGTGCATGCCAGAAATTGAACGAACTGGAGTTAGCGGTCTTGAATTGGCGGAAGAAGCAAATAAAACTATAAAACCCATAATTAGAGGACAAAATCTTTCTTCTAATTAGGGAATTTCAATCCATCTAGGAAACGACAAATGAGTGGTGGAATTACGTTTGTTCTCCTAGCATTTTTTGTTCGTTTTTTTTTGACACGAAATACTGGAGTTTTCTGAAGAAAAAAACCTTTCCGCTCCCCCAAATGAGACGGGCTAACTCACCTTCAGTTACCTGTATAAAACGTTCTCCTTGTTCTAGATCGGATTCCAACCTAGGCCTTTCCATCCAAAGAGCATAATCGTTACAGACTAAGCTGCAAAGGCTCCGAAGGGGTCATATAAGAGATTGTTATCAAGGTATAAGTGAATCTTCTATTGACGAACATTTCATCATGGAACTAAATGATGACGAAATAGATGGTCATCAGTTTCATTTCCTTGCAATGCGAATACACACAGAGAGAATTATACCTAACTTGTATGCAAATAAAATATAGCTAATCCTAATCTAATCTTCTTAGATTTGTTTATTAATTATTAGCTTTGAGCTCAGAATAGTTCTCTGCCTTACATTAAATGTTAGATATTGAACAATTTAAAATTAATTGAATATTCAAAGATGGGATAAGTAAAAATAAAGTAATGGAATCAGTTTAGTTACAATGATATTTGTGTACTGTACGCCTACAAATGCGAGATCCTTCGACACTTCTGCGCATGTCAAAAAAAGGAGAATCCATTCCAATAATAGGGTAATCAATCCATATTGCGGGATGAGTGTTTATTATTACACGTCGGAAAATTAACTTCTCTTTTATGAACAGTGTAGTTTTTAAAGTGGTGACTATTTTGCTTATAACAGTTTGAAAATTTTACGTATAAATAGTGGCATCTCGTGGCTTGAAATGTTGGGATGCTGCAACGTTCGAAATATACATACATACACACTATAAGTACAGTGTATACGTGTTTGCATAAAATATCAAAATTATGGTAAAAATTAAAAAAAAATTAAACATGAAAAAGTATTATTTAAAAATAAAATCCATTCCTTTAATTGTAATTAAAGGAACGGATTTACAATTTTTGGACATTACAATCAAATCCTTTAATTATAATGTCCAAATATTTAAAGAGACGGAGAAAACACGATAAACACTACGAACACTCTACTACTGGCGCAAACTGCATATAAACAACAGTGGAACTGCGCGACGGACAGTGTCGCATTAACTAATAGCTCGCATCTCACTATGACGTGCATATGCTTGTCGCGTAGCAATATGGCACTGTGATAAACACAGTGCTACTAAGCGTCCTTCGTCCTCCTAAGTGCTACAAGATGGATTTTTATATTTTGTATAAAAAATAATAAAATTGTATAGGATTGTTGATGATAAAATTAAATATTACAAGCAAATATAAATAAATTAATAAATATATTAATATATCGAGAAAAACTGAGGGTGTTGTAGTTCCGGATTGCCTATGCATGAGCCTCCCCTGCCTATAAAGCATGTGATTTCGCGTGTTGGTGACCAATTCGTATATCGCCTTACTTCTTTCTCTTCTTCAACATGAATTGACTCTTCTTGGCAGTCTGCCAACGACGGCTCTCACTTCTGTGGTCGGACATAGCAAGTTTAGCCCACTGTTCAGATGCCTTTATTTTCCTCCCACCTCATTGTTGATCCTGTCGTTTCGCTACTACTCGCATTAATAAGTTGTCATTTCTAGAAAATGTTTTAGTCAAATAGGCAATGATGAGTCAATTGACGAGAACCAAGTTTAAGTGTCCATGACTACTGACGAGTGGGTAATTTGCAAACGCACATACAAAATGTGTCAAAGAAATATACAGTGAGATTAATTCCCAAGAACAAAAGATCGTGAATTTATAATTTTTCTATTATGCAAAACAGGGAACAAATTAGTAGTTTTTATTTGACATCCATTTATCTCACCTTCCTCAATCTGTTGTTACGCCAAATTGCCTATCATAGTCAAGTAAGCTATCTTCATAGACGCTAATTGTTTCTATGAATAGAGTGGTTAAGCCTATATACAGTTTGTATGTCTGTTAATTGCATGTGACTGTGGCCAGGATAAAAATACGAGTTTCCAGAAGGGAGAACTTTTCAATTTCCTTGTGAGTTGGGCGATTTCTTCTCCCGGATTTGAACGAACCTAATTTACCTTTGGTTGAAAATTCCTGCTAAAGATTGGCTCCATCTTTAAGCTATTTTTTACAAAATGTATAACCGCTTTGTATTTTTTATAAATCACAATTAAATCTTATTTATTTTGGAAGATTTCTGTTAATAAAGTAAAAGGAATGAGTGACTGTTAATCCCCATGTTTGTGGTAGAGTATTCGCCTACAAATATTTCTAATGTAGGCCACCGACCTATATTACTCTACCCCTACACATTTTTAAAGTTCACTTAGCCAATGACAATTTTGTGTTCTTGCAACATTTTTCTTTCCACACGGAAGTTGTTTGGTGACCGGGAAATTTGTGGCAGACAAGTCGAAAAAAAAAAAAAAAAAGCAAGGGCACGCAGTATTATGTAAGGTAACCCTGACCCCCCCCCCTTGCAACAAGACGTGAGCTGATTGTTTTGGCTACTTAGTGATGTAAGTTCCTTCCTGTATTGACGCATAAACTTAACAGAAATACACACGTGATTACTGCGAAGTTTTCAAGGTGAAAATTAATCTGCGAATAAATTTTGTAGGACTGCTATTTCGTAAGCAACGAGTTTTTATTCTTTCCAAATTTGTTTCGCAAACATCGCAATTGATCGTACTTATTTATATGATCTCATATATGATCGTATTTATTTACATGATTTTATACGATCTTACTTATTTAGATTAATAAATCTTCAAGCTAAATATCATATCAAATCCCCCCCCCCCCTCCACGGAAAATAGGGTTTTTTTTTCATCCCGCATACAGGCAAATTGGTCATGAAAACACACGTAAGTTACAGATAAAATATTATTGGCGGTAGATGGCGTTATGTGTAGTTGATGGGCTGTAAATAGTATATAGATAGATATTTGAGTACTAAAGAGCGTAGGTTGTGCTCAATGGGAGAGAGAGTATTATTATACCTATGCGTCTCCATTTCTTTCAAATGTCATGGTTTGCTGATAAGCTTATATCCAAAAAGCACTTCAATTTTGCGAGTACAAGAAGTATTGCAATAAATATCTTAGTGACATCACCTTGGTACTTTCAGTCCAAGCTACTCTAAGGATATTAGGATATCAGAAAATTGTTGCACACATCCCTGCTAGCTCTTCCTTTATTTTCTAAGCTGGTTTCTAAAGTTCTGTGTGTCCGTACAAGCCCTCTCAGACGATGACGTTCTTGACAGACTGTCTTAAGACCACAGTTACCACTCCTCTTAGACAAGCAATGTGGGTTATTTTTCCACTGATTTAACACCCGAAATATCTCACCTTTTGAGAAACCAGTTCAGCTGTGCTGTTTTGAAAATCTTAGATTTTGAAAACAGCGGAACTCCAGTTAGACGGGCACCCACAATAAGCTTTTTATCGAACTCCGAAAGATGCATTGTTTTTTCCCATCGTGATCAAGACTTTGACAATTACTGACCAGCAGCGTTCTTAAATAGTTGTCT
This sequence comes from Typopeltis vanoorti, assembly GCF_054136105.1. NCBI lineage: Eukaryota > Metazoa > Arthropoda > Arachnida > Uropygi > Thelyphonidae > Typopeltis > Typopeltis vanoorti. The sequence continues at coordinate 119,514,154 of NC_143557.1, read as the reverse complement.
TGAACACATGGTAACACGCGTGACTTTTTTTTTTTGCATATACGTTGCGTAAGTGACGTTTACGTACATCTGATTAACAATTTCTAATTCAGTGGCCAGTATGTGTATATTTATAATTGCGATAACCCGAATAACTGCTTATAATTTAGTTTTAGTTATTAACAACTAATTCTTTGATCAATTGTAATTCAATCAGATTGAGTTAAGGTTAAAGTGACTCTTCTAGAAATGATGTTACTTCATACTGGGGCTAAAAATCACGTATTCTGTTGGACGAACTCCAATTGTTAGTTAAAATTGTGCACATCCACTATATTTGAGATTTAATTATATCACTATGATTATATTAATGTTAACATTCTATTATTATTTATATTTTCTGTATTTATTTGTCATAAAACAACTCATATAAGTGGACGTTTAATGACTAGTACAGTTAAATATCTTTATTATTATTATTATCATCAAAAAAAAAATCAACTAAACGCCTTTTATTCCCTAATAGGGAGTAGGCGAGGCCTTTATACCCTATCTAGCTTTTGGAGACTGAGTGGGCAGTTCAATCTCCACCGGTAGCCAATCAGAGAGAGAGCTGGCCCATGTCTATCACTAATTATAGCAGCCACCGATGAAGAGGCTGGCAAACAAGTGCATTATTTCTGGCTCTTTTATATGTTGTAATATTTTTAATTATTATTATTAGAGACCTCCAGGGAGTCAAGAACTCATTAAGGGAGGCCCACACCAGCTGTCGTACTGTTTTTAAACTCATTCACACTGGATGCACAAGAGTGCATCCAGTGTGAATGAGTGAACTTGTTGCATATAAACTAAACTTATGCTCCCCTTATCCTCTGTTCACCTTTCATATAATGCAAAAAATTATCAATGAATATCCTACGACACCCTTTTCAAAATTTACAGACATCTATCATATCACCCCTCTTTCTCCTGTTTACGGTGTTTGCAGTCCACACGCTCTCGATCTGTTCTCATAATCTCTGCATTCCATAATCTCATGTTTGTAATTTTTGCACCCTTTCCATAGATTCTTTATTCCTTCAGAACTCGGGAGATCAAATCTACACACATTAGTCCAGATGCAGTCGATCAAAGCTTTGTAAAGAGGCTTTATCTGTAAATGTCAATGCTCACTTCAGATTTTACTATGTGACCTTTGAACTTCAAATTTTCTATCTACCATAAGTCTAAGATCCCTTGAGTCATCAGTTTCTCTAAACATAATACAACCACTATAATATGCAGCTGGAAATCTTATCACGCCAAAGTGCATACATTTGCACTTACTAAACTTGATCTAATACACCCAGCATCATTTGTCCACAGTTCCAGCCCATTCACATCATTCTGCAAATGCTGTGTATCAGTAACATCGCAGATTTCTCTGTTTATCTTTGTACCACCATCACCAAACAGTTGTATATCTCCTGTCAGGTCCTTTCCAATTTCGTTAATGTACAGTTTGAAGAACAATGGTCAGTACCGTCGACAGGGTGTAGCATATAGGCAGACTGCCTCACAGCGCGGCTTAATAAGAGCGCGCGTTCATCCATATTGCAGTAGGCGCAGTCGCTATGCTAACAATTCCTGTTTAGCATAGCAAGTGCGGAAAGATGTTTTTTCAAGCTTAAACTGATTAAAAATTATTTGCGGACAGCAATGACCCAAGAAAGATTTGGTTGGTCTAGCAACTATATCGATAGAGGCGGACATAGCTTACAATTTAAATTTAGAAGAGCTTATGAACATTTTTATTATGCGATATCCCAGTAGAGCAAACATTTAATTAATATTATTATGTAATCGTTTTGCATTAATGTATCTCTTGTAATAAAAACAAAATAACAATTGGAGATTTTCTTATAATTTTGTCTTATAATCCATCGGGGTCGATATTTAATTGTTTGCCTCAAGGGGAACGATCTAATCTGGTGACGGCCGTCACAGTGGTCCATGGACTGATTCCTGAGTTACACTGCTGGTCACCTTAAACCTGCAGATTATCTCCATATAACTTTCTGATACTTATCCGTCACCCACTCACCCAAGTCAATCGTTTACATTCCATCCCCATATTCTTCAGTTTATGCAATAGCCATTCATGTGGTATCCTATCAAATGCCTTAGCAAAGTCCAACAGAATCATAGTATATCCATTCTCTTTATCCAGATCTGCCATAACATTATAAAATATGAACAAAAGGCTCAAACATGAGTCATTTGCTCATGTTGAGCAAATTTCCTTTTGTAAACCCATTTTTGCAAAGTATAGCTTTCTATCAAGCCATTTCTGTATGCGAGTTCTTACCAACTTTTCTAAAATCTTCACCACCACCACTCCAGATCTGATAGTTTAGAAAGTTAGATACGTCGGGTTTTGCATCTCCCTCAGAACTATCATGTCAAGGAGTAGAGCCAGTTCGGCTGAAAATTCCTTTCGCATACGTGCTGCTTTTCCATAGGTCCCTATTGTCGAATTCTTATCTAGGTTATGCAACTGCTCTAGAACTCCAGCTCATATACAGGGTGATCACAATTAAAGTATCCCTGTTTAAGGCCTTGTGGAGCGCATCCAGACACTTCACAAGGCTTTACACTGATCCAAATGCCGCGAAACTTTACAGGAATACATTGTGCATCATTCGGAAGCGATATCTGAAGGGGAAAAAAATTGTTCCAAAATCCAATACCAGGGGAGCTGTATGATGTACCGATGCAGATATAGTAATTTTCCTATGTGTTTAAGGAGAAAAGCAACACAAGCATAAAACATTTTTATTCGCTTCCATTATGCATATACAGGATGTACTGTTCAATATGCTGCCCTTCCTGGTATGTCACGAACTGAATCCTTTGCACAGTGTGTTCAACGGCAGAATCCAGTTGGTCGGACTAATGTTGTACATATGCTGTCTTTCAGCACTGGAAGGTTATCAGGATGATCCCAATAAATCCTGTCTTTGAAAAAATCCTCAGATCCAGATAAAGAAGAAGGGTTTCTTCTTTCTGGACATTCACCAATCGAGTCCTGTGACCTGCTCAGTTACTGACGAGAGGTACTGCGATATGATAAACAATTCTGACGTGTCACAGCTACGGCAGCGCCTGTGCATGGCTTCCGTGAAATGTTCTCAAACAACCTCCTGTACGGATCGACCGATGTGTGGTGTGGAGCCATCCTACATGAAAATGACAATTCATGCACAGGTGCTACTGTGGCTGTGACACAACAAAATTGTTTATCATATCACGATGCCTTTTGGCAGGATCTGAGCGAATATCCTTAAAGAGAAATGATCCAGTGATATAGGAAGCTATAAACCTGCACCAGACAGTAACTTTGGGTGAATGCTAAGATTTTTGTTGGATTACATGCGGATTTTGCGTAGTCTATACCCGGCAATTGTGAGTATTCACAGCTCCGTTCAGGTGAAAGTGAGCCTCATCTCCCCACAAAATCATTCACGGCCACGCATCGTCCAACTCCATTCGAGCAATAATGTTAAAGCGAATATCAGTCAACTCTCAAAGTCCTGAGGGCGCAGCTCCTCTCTTGTGATTATCTTGAATGGGTAGAAATGCAAAATCTTCCGTCGAATTTTCCAGACATTCGTGTAAAGTACAACTGTCCGTGTGTCTTGATACAGCACGTGCAGTGCAGGAACCAACGCTGTTATTCATGGCCTGTTCCACAACGGCCGTAGCAACTTCATTCACTTGTTGTGAACTGATTGGTTTGTGACCTCTACCTCGTCTAATTCCAAACGATCCCGTTTCTTCAAAACGACTAATGATTCATCGCAGAGCACACGGAGATAGTGGACCTCATCGACATTTGTTCAGACAACGAAATTCACGGATTGCAGCAACGGCATTGCAATTGTTTTGGTAGTACAAGCACGTTGGGATACGGTTATTGCCATCACTGTGGACGGTATTAACAACTAGAATGAAGGGAAAAATCTCGAGTCCATCTTTTTAAACCCTTTTGGCACCTGCCTAGTTGCGTGATAATGCTAATTCCATGCATTTGGTGTTTACAGCGCCCTCGTGGCGATTTTTGAAAATACTCTTTGGAACTAGTCTCAGATATCGCTTCCGCATGATGGACGATGTATGCAAATTTTGTCAATATTTGGATCACTGAATGGAGCTCTACAAGGCATTAAACAGGGATACTTTAATTTTGATTACCCTGTATATCTAACTCTTCATCTAGTTGGTAGCGACGTAAGTATACTTGTTATTTGAACAATCGTATTTGCTTGTGATGTCCGCCCAGTTAGCTTAGTGGCTTTGCGCTTTGTAACCATATGCCTGGGGAAGGCGTGTCCTAGGTTCCATTCCCGTCTACAACGTGAGGGGGCTTAAGGATCTTCCTCAGCCATAGCCAAGTTAGCTGGTCTTGGGCGTGGACAGCAGGTTTTTCCCCCCCCCAGTTTATCTGGAGATTTTCATCCCGCAAGCAGGCAAACCTGTCCCGTGAACACACGCTGCTACAGTCCAAAATACATCCCCCCCCAGCGGCAGGCAGGCAGGTTGGGGGTTGTACTAACAAAAAAAAAAAAGTCGCATAAAAATGTAACACGTTTCTGCATATATTTTTTTCTTTTCCTTGCAGTATAGCGATAAAATTCTTTCGTATTCCGATTTAGCTTTGTGTACAATGCTCGCAACCTTTCTGGCATGCGCTTTATTTATTTCATAATTTCTCTCACCTTCATTCTCACGACATTCCTTCCACATCATCTTCTTCTTACGGATCTTTTGCTTAATAAAGTTGCACATCCATTTCACTCCCACCCTATTTAGTCTTCGAACTCTAGGGACACATTAGGATACCGAATTATTTTAAAGCTTCTTTGCTGATATCTTTCCCATTCATCAGTAACTGATACCATGGGTCCGAACATAGTATTCTCCTGAGACTTTCATAATTTCTAGCTTTGTGGTTCAGCATATACCATATTTTTCCGTGTATAAGACGATACTTTTTTCTAAAATTTTTAGACCAAAAATTCGGGTCGTTGCGAGACCGGCGGTTGCCGTGGCGAAACTGCCGGTACCTTGTCTCCGCGAACAGGCTTCCGCCCATCACTAGCCGTCGTTAACTCTGTCGATTGACGTCATTAACAGCTGATTCTGAATAAACCAATCAGAACTCTTAAAGCATTCATACCGCTGCAATTCGTTAGCTGGGTAAGTTATTGCATTAATAACATTTTGAGCACTAGCCCATAAAAATATCCGAAAATAAAAAAAACGATTGTCATATTCTTCAAAATTCAAGTTAAATGTCATCAATTACACAAAAGAACATGGAAATAAAGCTGCAGAGTTTGGACCTTCTGCTATTGAGTGTATGATTAAACTACTCAAGATGCCAAAAAAGAAGAGGGCCTTAAGATGAAAACCAGCAAAATGGCCAAACTTGGAGCAGCGGCTTAAGACTTGGATTATGGAGCAGCGCCAGAGTGGGATGTGTGTGTCAACCAAGCTTATTCAATATGAGGCAAAAAGCTTTGCAAGAGAAATGAACATTGTTGATTTCACAGAAAAGGCAAAATGGTGCTTCAACTTCATGAGGAGAGATGGGTTGGCCATGAGAACACGAACCAAGTTAGCTCAGAATATGCATCTTAGTACATATCTTAAAAATATTACCTAATTACTAAATATACTTTTACTATTTAAAAAAATATATCAAATGTGTTAGGTTTTATGTTTAAAATACTGATTTCTTAATTTTGGGTTCGAATAATTAGGATTCGTCTTATATACGGAAAAATACGGTAATCTGTCCTAATTAGAATATCCATATACTCTGCTACTTTCCGAGACACTACAGCATGCTTACTGACACTAACTGGTGGCAAACCATTCACATTCTTAACTGAGACTTCTCCTGATGCTGTGATCAAATCTAATACTCTTTGTCTCGAGTTCCTTGTTTCATATGCTGCTTGAGAAAGTTCTCTCGCAGCAGCTCAATAAATTCTCCTTCACTCTTATGAGATTTTTCTTTTACTCAATCAATGTTCGGATACTTCAAGTCACCATATGACTCGCTTGATACCCATCAGGGTAATTTGGCGATGCATTTCGTCATCCTCATCAGCTGAGCCACCAGTTCTGTAGCAACAACCCATCATATATTTCATCCGGTTAGCTTCCACTTCACACCAGATAGCCTCAGATTCACTGCTACATGGGACAGTGTTACTATTATTACTTTCCTGATTATCTGCCCAAACTGGACTCATATCATAGTAGTACCTCACCTCTCCTGTTATTCCTAAAGATTCTGTATTCTTTACTCTTCATTCAGTTACTACAAAATGCTACCCAAAAGTTCTGGGAATATTAAAACAGAAATTACTTACTCTAACTCTAGTTTCCTCCATCTCCTTCGAAGCAATTCCATTGGACACTTATATGGCGATCCCAACGTTTTTTCTATGATTCCATGCACCACTGGAAGTTCTCAAGTGTGACTGTGTTGAGCACCTCCTGTGATTCTACTCAGATCTCCTCAATCGTGTCAAAAGGACGCTCTTCCAGTTGGAATTTCGTCTTGGAGACAGTAAAAAGGTTGCAGGGGACAAGGTAAGACAAATGGGGAGAGGAGAGGAGAATGCTTTCCCATAGTCGCTTCAAAACCTCACAGTAAAATTTGTCGTTGATAGTTTGACGAAGGAGAGAGAAATTCCTTGAGGACAATGCCTTGGATGTCAAAAACAAAGAAACCAACATGGTCAACATTGAATTGACATTGCTGAGAATTTCAAACTGCAGTGAATTTGATTACTTCTAAACGATTCCTTAGATGCAGATCTTTGCTTCTGAAAATCCACCATTTCAGCTGAAGAAAATTGCCAGACTACTAAAATACGACGTTACAAAGCGCATGTAACCCAAGAACGCAAACCTGTCAGCTTGTTAGCTGTTGACATACTGATTCGCAAAGGGTACTGCTTGCTGCTCGTCCCTTATAGTGGCAGCAGGATAAACTACAAATGGTCGTTCACGCCATTCAAATTCCCCGATATTTTGGGTAGCCCCCTCATATCTGACGGCCAGAATTCATTAATACCAATAATCCTAGGCAAAAACGTATTCATCCATTTGTTCCCAATGCCTGCTTGACCCTGTTGGGAAACTTTCTCGTCCACACACACACACAACTCAAAAAGTCCGAACCCAATGCATACAAGTCTATCCCTTCGCCAGATGCATAACGATTCTTAATGACGTTCATTTCATTATCACGTTTGCATACCCTAGCTGAACTTACAAAGGCATTCTCTCCATCCCTCCATGATGATCTAGTTTCTCTCACTGCATTAGGTGTCACCCCAATGAATAATTTCTCCAGGATTCTGATGCCAAATCCATTCAAGTGCAGGCCATCCCTCTAATACGTCTTTTCTGCCATTAAACTCATTCAATACATATTTACTTTAAAATTTTCATATATTTCTTAATCTCAATTTTTTTTTCTGGATAGTGGATAATTTTGCAGACATATCCGGAATCAACATTATTTTGATATCACAATCGAGAATACAATTCAAAACAAAACAATTGACATTAATGCCTTTACGGATGAAGCAAGAAGTTTTTCATATTCCCCGCTATCTGTTACGGCTACAGTGAAGGTAGAATTTTATGAGCAGTTTGCTCTCCCTGAATGGGCATGGAGAGTATGCATCGCTACAGGAAGTTAAAATGGCTTCTAGTCTTTTATATTTGAATATATCCGTTGCCTCGTATGCTACAGCTTTCTGAACTGGATCATTGGGATGTATGGACGTCTTTAGGAAGAACTTTGTTGCTAAAGATTGTAGAAAAGAGAAGATATAAGGAATATTTGTATCTCGATGAAGTTGATTGTTTCTGACGAACCATGGGGCGTCCAGGATCATTCGCAAGCACTTGTTTTGTAAACGTTGCAGTTTGAGGATATTAGTGTCGGCGGTATAGCTCCAAGCTGGAGAAGCGTAAGTGACTATAGGACGAATTATCAGCTGGTATAAAAGCAATTGGATTCTGATGTTTAGCTTGCTGTTTCTGTTAATTAGGGGTAGATCTGGGCAATGGCGTTAGATGGCTTTGCACACGTAGCCTTGATGTGTTGGTTAACAGTTAATTTTTTGTCGAGGACGACACCTAGGTATTTTGTTTCTGTCTGCCAGGGAATTTTGATATTGAATAGTAAGATGTCTCCTGCAGGAGATATCGACTTTTTCATGAAGAGAATGACTGAACTTTTTTAGGGATTTACTTGCAGTCTCCATTTGGAGAACCATTTCTCTAATTTTAGAAGGTTTTCTTGAAGCTTTCTAGTAACGAAGTGTGGTCGGAGAGATCTGGTTAACAATGCTGTGTCATCTGCATGTAGAGCCATGATGGATGACATTGGGTTGTGCGGGATATCTGACATGTATATAGAGAACAGCAATGGAGCCAGTAGGGATCCCTGCGGTACTCCAGCCAAAATATGGCGCTGAGATGAGGTAGTACCATTGATCTTGACTTGCATGGTTCTGTTCTGTAGATATGATCTAACTAAATGTACCATTTTCATTGAGGTACCGGCTGAGATGAGTTTATGTAGCAATCCGAAGTGCCATATTTTGTCACATGCTTTGGATAGATAAAAAAAAAAAAAAACAGCTCCCGTGTATTGACTCCAGTTGTAGCTGGTGGTAATATATTCCAGAATTCTGTGGATCTGCTGGGCAGTACTATGGTGTTGCCGAAAACCGAACTGCTCTTTAGGAAGGATGTACTGAGGTTTGAAGTTGTGAGGGGATGACCTTCTCTGCAACCTTGCCCAGGTTAGAGATGAGACTGATTGGACGATAATTTTGAGGCGAGTGTGGGTCCTTATGTATAGGAATTACATCAGCCAGTTTCCAGGTGGAAGGAAAATAGTGAAGTCTTAAGATTGCATTTATTATTATGGTCAGGTGCAAACAGTTTTTCGGGACAGTAGCTCGATCACCCTATATGTAATGCCATCTGGCCCAGGAGTTTTTTTTGTTCTTTAAATTTTTAATAATATCATATATTTCAGCAAGTGATGAAAGTCTAAGTTTTCATATGAATGTTTGCACTGCTCTTCTAAATTTTTTGCTATGATTTCTGCCTTGTCTATGTCTGTGTGAACAAGGTCCTGGTCAGAAAATATTGGGGGGGAGGGATCTGCCTTTGTTTCTGATATTTCTCAGGAGTTCCCAGATACAGTGATCGATAGAGGCTAACTTCTCTCACTGCCCCATTTATTCTATTAAGAACTGTTTTGTCTTGTGGCGCGAAATCTTTTCCTGGTTCTGTTTTTTTCTCTGACCAAGTTCATAATGTCTTAGGGCAGACGACCAGGCTTGGGGACAAATTTGTAGGAGATGGCTACCGTTATAGCTGAGTTAATTTGTTGGGTTAGGCTTGTAACTGCAGATTCTACATCTTTTGTACATATGTGAGGAACAGGTCCAATATAATCCCTGAGTAATTTTGACAATCTTTCCCACGATATATAGGAGCGAGAGGGAGGAGACAGGTATTCTTGTTTTCCCAGCTGTAGTAGAATTGGGTTGTGATCAGATGATAACTCGTTCAATGATTTTAGGCTGTATTGAAGTTTAGAATTTTGCAGGATAGCTATATCCAGGATGTCAGCAGTGCCAAACGTACTAAGATGAGTTGGTCCGGTGGGGCCTGCCACACCAGCATCGTTTGATCCTATGTAGTGGGAAAGGATGCAGCCATTTTTGTTGGTGGTTCTACAATTCTAGGCAGGGAGCTTGGAGTTCAAATCCCCGGCAACAATGGTGGGACTCCCTGACGCCTAAGATGACATTTAGATCAGAGTGTAGTAGAGTTTTTAGGGGCTTGTTGTAAACTGAGTAGATTTTCAGTCTGCCAGCCGAGCTAGTAAATACTTCCATGCCTGTGATCTCAAGGTTAGTGGTTGGAGGGTTGTTTACAGAATGGTGCTTGATGTAATTTTTAATGAAGATGGCAGTGCCACCGCCTTTGTAGATTAGCCTGTCGTTTCTATATAGGAGATAACCCTTTATTTTAGGGTTGTCTGAGGGTCTTAGATGTGTCTCGCTAATTAGTATAATATCTGCTTGGATACCTCTGTCGTCCAATTCTTTGTCAACCTTCTGTAATCTGTCACCTTTGCAAGTTGTATCTTTATACCCTCATCCACATTTTTGGCCTTTATATAGCCAATGTGTAAATTGGACATTGTAGATCTTAGAGCTGACCATCTGTGTTTTTCTCTTAGTGTGATCGGAGGCACCTTTTCTTTGGGAGGAGCAGTGGAGTCCGAAACTTGACCGTCTTGTTCCATTTCGTTGTCTTTGAGTGGTTCTGCTGTTGTTCGGCGCTTTTTGCGAGCTCGGACCTCTTCAAACTCTGAAGGAGTGGAGATCACCGATTCTAACTGATCCATCATTTTCTCGGCGTCAACGTCTGTGACATTTGCGGGGGAAAGCGTATCATAAAGTTTCACATTTCCCGGCTAATTGTTGCCTAGTCTAATGAACTCACGATATACTTCCTCAAATATCGTCTTTAACTGTTTTTCCGAGCACTGATATAAAATGGCGGATCTTCAGAACTTATCTGCAACAAGTATCCATTAATTCACATATCACACAATTCACCTTTTCAATTCAAATCATGCACCAAAACCCACTATCAAAAAATATCTTCACAATTGAACTCAGATTCTCTTCTCATTGATGTTAACGTAAAATAATCACCAATTCAAAACAAAACCTTATAAGGACTGGCTTAAAGGGGCGAAGCAAGAATGCTTTTCATCTTCCCCATTATCTGTAGAGGACAGTGTAGGGATAAGGTGTTATTGAGCTTTAAAGCTCTGATCATGGCAGGAGGGTAACAGCACTAGCCAAGCCTCAGTTAGAACTTCATTGGCTACAGCAATGCCATCCATTACCCTCCAAGGGTCTCTGATTCAACTCCTTTGACCACGTATACTCTATTAGTCCTTATAAGGACTGGCTTAAAGGGGCGAAGCAAGAATGCTTTTCATCTTCCCCGTTATCTGTCGAGGACAGTGTAGGGATAAGGTGTTATTGAGCTATTAAATTAAAGCTCTGATCATGGCAGGAGGGTAAGAGCAATAGCCGAGCCTCAGTTAGAACTTCATTGGCTACAGCATTGACATCCATTACCCTCCAAGGGTATTGGATTGAATGAATCCATTCAAAACAAAACAAAACATCCTAGTGTAACATTTTAAATAAAATTCTTAAAGAGAATTAGAAAAGGTGTTGCAATTAAATTTTTAACACTAATTTTGATTACTAATTTTTTTAAAATTTTCTTCCAAAAATTTAATAAATTTTATTACTTCAATATTTATTATATAAATATAACAGTTTTTATTTTTAAAAACCAGTGAATACATTTAATCGCTTGTGAATTCGTAAAAGAAAGAAAATAGTAAAGCCAAGCTGATTAGATTTGTTTAAACAGGTATTAAAACAACAACAACAAATATTATGACTGGAAATGTTGTGGGAAAATAATCACAGTAATGATTAGAATAAGAAATATCGTTTTCTTTGCTTTATAATAAAATAAGTATAGCATGCCACATTATTATAATTAGGATTTTAAAAGGAGTCGCCCCCAACTTACATCGAGGAACTTTTATTTTGAGATACCATAGTAATTAGTTGACAATTTATTCTTATTATCATATCGCATGATGTAATTTCTGGTGTGCCTCATCATTTATAATTTCTGTCAAGGGCGGAACTGCAGCACCCTCAATTTTTCTCGATATATAAATATATTTATTAATTTATTTATATTTCTTGTAATATTTAATTTTATCATCAACAATCCTATACAAGTCTCTTATTTTGTATAAAAAATAATAAAAATCCATCTTGTAGCAATTAAGAGGGGAAAGGACGCTAACAGCACTCTGTTTACCAGTGTCATATTGCTACGCGCGCAAACATATGCAGTCACAGTGAGATGCGAGCTATTAGCGTAATGCGGCACTGTCCGTTGTGCAGTTCCACTGTTGTTTATATGCAGTTTGTGCCATAGTAGAGTGTTTGTAGTGCTTATCGTGTTTACTCCGTCTCTTTAAATATTTGGACATTACAATTAAAGACATAACATTTGTTATAGTTTTTATTTTAGAACATTATTAGGGTTATGATAATGGATTTTATTTTTAAGTAATTTTGAATTATACTAAACTGTATAATTTTATCGATAATAAACAATATTTTTTAATGAAACGAAATAAGAAGAATATATTTTATTTTTAAATAATTTTGAATTATACCAAACTGTATAATTTTATCGATAATAAACAATATTTTTTCATGTTTAATTCTTTTTTTAATTTTTTACCATAATTTTGATATTTTATCCAAACACGTATACACTGTACTTAAGTGTATACGTATATTTCGAAACTTGCAACACCCCCACGATTTCAAGCCACGAGCCGCCACTGATTTCTGTATAAAGTGCACGGGTTATTCTTAAGGTCGCTGTAGGTGGAGAACGTTTACTGGTTCACTGGAAGTGCATTTAACATAGAAGATGTATAAGCAGGTCCTTAATGCTTGGCTACAGGTGTTATTATAGCTACTGGGAATGTATCGCCTTGTGTGTTGGAGAACGATGCAAGTTGAATCTCGTGTTCTTCTACATTCTTCTTCGAAGTATTGCCATGGCGTTATTTCCGTTTTTTGGCAAATTAGACTTTTCAATAGAAGGTATTGAGATCTGGGACTTCAACATCGTATCTGTTGAGGTGAAAGGAATTGTTGTGGAACCACTTTGAGAGTTGATTTGTAACTTCTTGTGCTTGTTCTACTGCTTTCTGAAGGTCAGTGCCATGGCATACTCATAAGGGAAGTAGGTGGCTATTTATAGACAGTGTATGAATGCCATTCATGTAGCATACGAGATAAACCGATTCCATGCTCATTGAGTATGCTTCCATTGGTGTACTGATTTTTCTGCGTATACTTTTGACTTCTTCTTGAGAAGTACTTAGTGACTCAATAAATCTGCCATTGATTCCTATTGCTGTTAGTTTTCTAATTAGAATTATGTGATCTACTGAATTAAAAGGCTTACTCAAGTCCGAAGGATGAGTATTGTATGCTAGTTCTTGTCTAGAGAGCTGTATATTTTGTTCAATTACAATTGTTGGCAGCATTCGAGCTGCCAACGCTTCTTCCATTGTGACCGAAGGAAAAGCCATAAAATTTTATCTCTGTAGGAAGCTATCTTGTTCAGATGAGAACTATTGGAAGTGGGTTTCGTTTTAGTTTTGTAATATTATTAATAATGGTTTTGTTGAAGCTGTTGGCAATCTGTGATTCTGGATAAAATATTTTTAGTAGGAATTTTTGGATGTTCCAGTTTCTTTTATTATTTATTAGCTCATTTATTTCCACGCATGTTTTCTTAATATCATCCTTCACTGATGCGAGATAGATGTTATAGCAGAATCGTTTAGCTTTTATCACTACTCGTCACTAAATTCTGCATTCTTTTATCATAATCTTTAAGATTTGTGTTTTGCCGAGCTAACCAGTCAATTTTCGTTAATATCCTCTCTTGTAGGTGACCGCTAGATTCCAGATATTTTGATGGAGACAGAGAATCTTGGTCAACTGTATTGATGGTCATATAACCAATTATAACAACTGTGATTATTGTGATTTAAGGTGACACTGTTTAGCCAATTTTCTGTTCCGAAGGTAAGTCACTATGCTTTGGTCTGACGGACGTGTAATGCCAGTAAAGTGCGCGTTCTCTGATATCCTTGCTCTATTTTGAAAAGTTTATTTTCTGCTGCTGTAAATGGAACATTCATTCTGTCATTGTAGGTTGATTTAGCATAGACATTGCGCCTCTTTATTGTCGTTCTGCAGTAGGGGTACTTGTTCCTCTGGGAGTAGTTACTTGTTTCCCATTCTCTAATCGACAACAACAACAACAATGGCGCTGCTTTAATAATAATAATAATAATGTATGCGTATGAATGATAATAATAAAAATAATGGTATACTGCTGTTGTAAATGGACATTTAAAAAAATGAATAACATTAAACATAACGCATATATAATGATACATACAAGTAAGTTAGCCTGCGGCCTTTCGTAGCTAAATTTCACCATCGTAGCTAAATTTCATAATTTAATAATAGTTTACGCGTCTTCTTTTCATTGGAAGCAACAGTACCGTTGCTTTGAATTTTATCTGCTGTTACTAACAACAATAAAATAATATTATCATTCACAGGGAAACACCAAACCATGGAGAGATGTAGCGAAGCGGTTTTAGCGTCAAGTCGCTAAAACCGTCGTATGAACGAATTTGGCGTCGTATAAATGTCATAATCGAAAGTGTCGTATGAGGGAATCGTTGTAAAGCTGGGCATTACCATAGAAATATTTATGGGAAAGTTTGGAGAAAACAACATAGTTAATAATAATGGTAAGTACCTGCATGTTCCAACACAAAGATGTGCATAAATTCGCATGGAGAAAATACAAGAAATAACAGAATTCTGATTATTGATAGTGATAACCTGACGCTGAATCAGGATGCAAAAAGTTTACCATTTTTTCGTTGTTTATTCTTCCAGTATTATTCATCAGACGATAGATTTTTTACTCATCCTTGGAACATTTAGAAGTTTCAACAGATTATCGCGGCTTAGGATTATACATAGGATACACGTCACGAAAAAAAAAAAAAAAAGTTAAAGATTGAGTTCTATGGACCTATCTGGATCTTTTGTGCTGCCCATTTTGGTTATAATTTTTAGTGGATCCTTTAGTTCAGGATCTGTGCCAATAGACTTTTTGAACAGCTGCACGTATTTTATTCCTAAAAAGGGAAATCTAAGAACAACTGGTACTCATTTCGCTTACTAACATTCCCTGCAAGATATTCACGAAAAATTATGTTTCGTGAATTCAGTTTTAAATTAGGTATGCAGAACGTTAATTAACAGCTCTCAGGTGTGCCAGGTAGATCCACGGAACTTAATCTCTTTCTACCAGTCGTCTTTTAAATAATTAGAAGCGCGTGTTTCATCAGACTTGAAGAAAATGTTTGATAATGTGAAAAACAATTTCTGCATTATAGTCTTAACATGAGACCTGGTTATTTGTCTTTTATGGCAGAGCCACAGTAATGAAAATCATTATTTTCCAATTTTCCTCCACATCATGAGATATAAATAAATAAAATCTTCTCCTGCTTATATATTAATCAAGTATTTCTAGAATCACTGGATATTTCTCTGGTTGGACAGTCCAGTGATTAATCACTGGATTAATCACTGGACTGTCCAACTGCAGTTGGACAGTCTTTCGGCCACTCCCTACGAGTGGCCGAAAGACTGTCCAACTCAACGTTGGTTCCACTCAGTGACAGCCTCCCCACCACTGAGCAGAACCGCTCATATTCTAGGAGAAAGCATCCACCGACAAGGCCCCTCACGGGCCGTGCCGAAGAACACCTTCCCCAGAGACTCAAAATGCTCTCTCAGAGCAACCCCCCCCCTGACCGGGAGAAAAATTCCAGAAGAAACCTAAAAGAGCGAAACTCGAAACTCTGCGTCCCATTTTAGTTGCCTCTTACGACATGCATGAGCAATTTTTTAAGTAAAACCCTTTCTAAAAATTAAGACAATCCCCCGGATCCCCCTTTCGTTTCGGCCACTCCCTACGAGTGACCAAAAGATCTGTAAACGAATGGCTATTTATTGCTATTATTATGTGTCTTTACTCTATACTTTATATACCGTTATTCTAATTGGCAGTGTGCGCTTTCTCTGTCGTAACCTTTCTCACTTATTCTACTGCATACTATGTTTATCCACCTTCCGTATTTTCTAGTCGAATGCCTAAGAACACTGGAAATTTATTTGTTAGACTGCACCACCAGTATATCAATTATTCAGCGTAAGACTAAATAAAACGTCCAGTAGATCTCCCTCTCTAAGAACTAGTGAAATTTCCTTCAACAAAGTTTACATTAACAGTCGTGGTTCATAAGTAACTAAACTGCGCTTTTATTGCCTTAAATGTTTCCCCCACCCACAAGTCCGATTATTTTTAGAAACAGCGCAGTTGTAAAATAAAGAATCAGGCAGCACTCGTTTAACAAATATTTAAAACACATTTATTTATATTAATGTGTAATATACATGAATTAAACAACAGGGAGATTGCTTTTTCTATCCATTTATAAAATGTTTAGCATAAAATTAGAAACTTTTTACTTCAACAGTAATTAATCTCTTTAACTCATAAACTTATTAACTCTCTGCTTCCAAATTCAACTTATTAAACTTCCAGTTCATTCGGAAGAGGTTAGCGAACTCTCTGTTAAGTTATTTTTACAAATTTGATATCAACTTCCAATATGCCAATTGATTCTCTTAAAGACACTTCTTATTACTATTAAACAAATTCTTAATAGTCCATCTATAACATACTATAAGAGGAAATGTACAAAAGGGTGGAACTTACAAAGGCTCTGTATCGCACATTCAGTCAAAAAGTCTTTCACTAAAGTCTTATGGCATTTCTTTCATCTCAGATCTTGAGCTCCCTTCAGGAATGTCTGTCATCAGCAGTATCTCGTCGGGAAAATAGCGGGCTGTGGACTGCGACCTGCGGTACTCGTACAGCTCTGGCAAAAAGTTGTTCTCCCACAGCGAAAAGAAAAACTTCCGAGCGAAGCTGCTTCGTGAATTTACATCAGATTTTCTCCTCTAGCTTGAGCTTGCCGAAATGCCCGCATGACTGGCTTTTCTATCTGTTGTCTCCAATAGCTCAAACTGCCACCTCCAATAACTGAAACTGCTGCCAACTCTCTTTTGACAGTCAAAATGGGTTCCCTCTCTCTTCGGCAGCTGGAAGCTCTCTCTCTGGCAACTGGAAGTCCCTATTGCTTCGCTCTGTCCCTTTTTATTACACCTTCTCTGAGAATTCGCACGAAGGGTTGTAACCTCTAAGAATTAGGCATGAATCTTTCATCTTCTTTTAAGTTCAACCCGCTCTTTGTTCTCTTCCGTGCACTCTTTTGATCGTAAGTTGCCGGCCAGCGGAAAGTTGTTTGGACCTTTCAGACTGACTTTGGAGGTGTTTATGCGCAGAGCTTGTAAGCACTTTGTTACACACAAAAATTTGTAAACAACCTTTCTTATGTCCTCATAGAGAGCTATTACACAACGTTCCGGTGGCAAAACATTGCCTTTGTTTTTGATATTGTAAAATATTCTTGTGAAAGGAGTAAATACAGTTAATTTCCAAAGGGTTATTTACAATAATATCTAGCACAAAATATACAGAGGCTAACACGGTTATTTTTACAACATTTTCATGGGACTTGACCTCTGTGAAAATCAATTTAAAACACTTTGGTATTTTTAAGCTAAATCGAATTTTACACTTCCAGTTCAGCGTCTCCCCCCCCCTCACCACCACCGAGCAGAACCGCTCATATTCCAGGAAAAAGCATCCACCGACAAGGCTCCTAATGGGCCACACCGGAGAACACCCTCCCCAGAGACTCAAAATGCTCTCCCTGGGCAAGCCCTCCCCCCCCTCTCTTGGAGCAAAATTCCAGAAGAACCCTAAGAGAGCGAAACTCTATGTCCCATTTTAGTCGCCTCTTGCAACATGAATTTTATGAAGCTCCTATTAACTTATTAACCCTGCGGAGGTCGCAGCTGATCTGACAGATACAAACAAATTGTTTAATATAAATATTCTTACACATACCCAGTGTATAGCTGTTAACACGTGTTATGTAAAGGTGTGTGATATTTCATAGTAAATTGTATCTGAGAGATACTGCGACCTCCGATGTCAGTATTGGTTTAGTTTTTTTTATTATTATTATTATTTTTATTTACTGTTGAAAATAGCTGGAAAATATATCGATTGGATAATCCATCAGTTGTTGAAGAGATTCAGCGATTTTGTTACTCGAGTCCGATGATGAGAATGATAGAGTCGAATGCGAAAGTGAAAGTGATATTTGATAGTAAATTGTACCTGAGAGATACCGCGAAACTGATGTCAGTATAGTATTGGTTTAGTTGTTTTTTTCTTTGTTTCTTTGTTCAATAATTCCTAGATTGTAATTAAAAAAAAATAAACCATCATGTATTATATTTGCAGGGTTTTTTTTATTATTTTTTTATTGCATTTTAGCAAATACTAGCAAGGAGTGTATCTGAGAGAGATACACTCATTTCCTCAGAGAGATACACTCAATATTCGATTTTATGCAGTTTAACATATTTAGTAATAATTTTCGTTTATTGTCTTTGAAACTAAAATCGTGTGGAAGCTATTCTCTGAAACCGATCGATTTAATAAAAGCAACTTTTTATGTAGAACAATACCGTGCAGAGGTTAATTTGTTATGACCAATCACAGAAGTTAAAAACAAAAGTATTTTGAAAGAAGTTTAAAAATAAACTTATTTTTCTACTTATAATGTGTATTTTGTTGATTTATTAGTTTTTAACTAACAATTTCACTGAAACGATTAATTTGTTATGACCAACCACAGAAGTGATTTAAAAAAAACAAAAGTATTTTGAAAGAAGTTTAAAAATAAATTTGTTTTTCTACTTATAATGTTTATAGGTATTATACTTGGCAAGTCAAATGTATGGAAGTAGTGTATCTCAGTGTAATAACAAAAAAAGGTGTTTTTTTTTAAAAGAAAAACATTAAATGTTTATTTTTTACTTTTATAAAACTGCGAAGGAATACGTTAACTATCCGATAGATATAAGTATAATTTCAGAATATTTTAATTATTCTGGTGTCTGTTTTAAATTTTCTTTATTACTGATTAAAATCAAATTTTATTGATTTCAAAGAGAAATTTATATTACTCAAAACTAATACACGAAAAGTTTTTAGACGTTTGAAAAACTTTTTAAACATAGCCACTGCCATTGTACTTCACATGAAATATTTAAAAACACACTCGTCTAGAGTACAGGTTTTGGTCTTCTATCAATGGCATAAAAACGAACCAAAAGAGACGACTATTTACCGGCGATCTCTTTGTTCGTCTAGACTTGGCCATGGTCCAGAAGACATTATTTTCAAAACAGAACATGCTGCATATGCCACCCAATAGAGCTGTTTTTGTTATCTTTCTCATCTGGTCGATGTTCTACGAAGCAGAAATAAGCTACTGAATGACTAATTATTCTTACTAAAGCTGCATCATTTATACTTTAATAAAATTACTTTTTTTTTAAAGCTACTTTAACATGTTATTTATTTAAAGCAGAAAATCCTTTTATATTTTAATAACTGGAAAGTGACTGTGGTCACGTGATTAGTATGGGAAGATTTTTATGCGAAGGTCATTAACCTTTTTTTTTTTTTTTTTTTTATTATCTTTTTTTCCCCGCAACATTAGCGAGCCGTTTTGGTAGGATTCCTTTTTTTTTTTAATTCAAAACTTTTTTTTTTTTTTTTTTGCTCTATCGGATGTAGGAAACAACATTAGAGTTCTAAGAATTGATATCGATTAGTTTCTCCTGGCATGATTTGAAAGGATCCAGACCAGATATTGGTGTC
This sequence comes from Typopeltis vanoorti, assembly GCF_054136105.1. Classification (NCBI taxonomy): domain Eukaryota; kingdom Metazoa; phylum Arthropoda; class Arachnida; order Uropygi; family Thelyphonidae; genus Typopeltis; species Typopeltis vanoorti. Next base: position 119,494,477 of record NC_143557.1, on the reverse strand, counting down.
AGAGTGTGCCGCTCCTGTTAAAAAAGCAAACTATATATTTACTTTAATGTCTTTTATTTTTTTTTGTACTTAGATTATTTCAAAATCAGAGTGAAAAATTGCGTCAGACAAGACGATGACGTCATACAATTACGTTTATTGACCCAAATAATTACGTACAATGCCACTTTTACTTCCTTGATTAGTTAATAGCCTAATTATTACTTGCTTGGCCACGCGTGGATTTAAGAATGGTTCATTTATGACTCATACAGCAAGTCAGTGGGTTCTTTGTAGGCTAATTCTTTGTCATTGAAGTTTGATAATTTGGTTAGCACAGGCTAACTGGTGGTAGCCATGACCAAATATTCATTAAATGTTTGATGAATTGGTGTACATTATGTGATGTGACCCCCGTTATTCAATATGTGGGTCATGAGTTTGCTAAAACTTTAGTAGAATTAATGTGGAAGTGAGAAATTCGAGTCATAGCTGCAAGATATACTTTTATGAGTTCATTCTTCTAGGATATATTAGAACCAAAGTTGACGGCCAATTTAAATATTATTTCAATTTTTATGGATTTTTCTTTGAATGTGTGTATGCGGGAAATCTTCAATGTCTTTATACAGATTGCAATTATTAAATTTCTTTCCAAAATGCTGTGTTTAAGTACAAAGAAAGCTACAAATGCTTCCCATTCTTACAGTACTGAAATTTGTATGCGCGTATGTATGCGAATTAAGAATCCTCATCAGGTGGCGTGTATGTATTGGAGGGAAATTTGTCGACTAGAGAACGATTTGGATCCGAATCCAGATCAGTTTCAGCCTTTAGAATATTTAAATGCATACTGAAGCTAGAAACTTAAACTAATAATAATAACAATAATAATAATAATAATATAACACTACCATTCCTTTTATTATTAAATTTGTGCACACACGCATTCGCACTTTCTTTCTTTTTTTTATTCTCAATACTTTTCGGCACAAGCAAAACGACTTCTTTTGGGGAAAAAAAAAGAAAGAAAGAAAAAAACAGAAAAGAATAGCAATAGATTAAAAAAGAAAGAAGAAAATAAAAACTAAAGAGAGCTAAAATGAAATTAAAAGCAAATTTTCAATTGCATCATTCTTTTCAAGGACTAGTGCTAAAGCAAATGAATACAGATAATTGTTTATCAGAGATAAAAAGCATTTTGCGAATGGAAAATCAATTTAAAAAAGTATCAATACATCATCAGTGTAATGCAAAGACAATGTTGTGAAGTAAAAGAGCAGCAAATATTCTCTAAATATTTAAGAAATATAGAACAATGTATTAAATAAAATACTGGAAATTTTAAATACAATTTTAAAAATTAATCAGATTGGAACAATTTTTTTAATTTTTTTAATTTGCAGCATTCTTAATAAAGACACCTTGAAGCACAAACGTTAAATTCTATATAAATAAAAGCGCTTGCAACTTAACTGTTGAAATGATTGTGTTGTTAATTAGGGAGGAAAAAATGGCGGCCCGTGTGTTAGTGTTTTGTGTAGTGTATTATTGATGATGAAATTAAAGAGTCAGCTGAGTCATTGTGTTGTTAATTAGTGGCGATAGTTTTGAATGATAAATGATATATACAGAGGTAAGTGTTCTTCATTTTCTAAGGTTTTTTAAGGTGAAATATTTGCTACCGTTGCTGGTAGATCGATTTGATCTACGGGATATATATATAATAGAGTAACATTTTATTGCTGGTAGACACCTAAGAGTGTCTACGGGATCTGCTAGTGGACCCTCAAAAGTTCACAGGATTGTCTTTGCCTGCTCGGGGCACCTGAGGGACCTCTACTCTTTCTCCATCTGTGTATCAACACATTTTTATTTCTTGAAATGACAAAACTTCTAAATGAGACCCAATTCGAAGAAGTCTACAGGGAATTCCTCAGACTGGGAAAGCTACTGAGTGATAACTGGCCGGGAAAGGTTAAACTGTATGACACGTTTCCCCCTGAATGTGTCTCAGACGCTGTCGCTGAAGATCATTTAGAGTCGATGCCTTCTACTCCTTCAGACTTTGCAGAAGTGCGTGCTCACAAAGTCGTCGCTGAAGATCATTTAGAGTCGATGCCTTCTACACCTTCAGACTTTGTAGAAGTGCGTGCTCGCAAAAAGCGAAGAACAACAGAAGAACCGCACAATGACAATACTGTAATGGAACAGGATTCTCAGGGTTCGGACGCCGCTACCTCTCCCAAAGAAAAGGTGCCTCCGGTCATCCTTAGAGAAAAACAAAAGTGGGCAGCTTTACGATCCACAATGTCCAATCTGCATATTGGCTTCATTAAGGCCAAAAACATGGATGAAGGCATAAAGATTCAGCCAGCAACAGTGACAGACTACAGAAGGTTGACCAAGGAACTGGACAACAGAGGCATCCAGTATCATACCTTTGCGCTCAGTTCAGAAAAAAATTTAAAAGTAGTCCTTCGTGGTGTCTGTGAAGACATTGACACAGCAGAAATCGCTGCTGACCTAAATTCTCAGGATCTGCCACCAGTCAAAGTGAGCAGAATGTACAAAGCAGACAAAACTCCCATGCCATTAGTCCTTGTTGAGATTCACAAAATATATAAGGATATCTACAACTTAAAAACAGTCTGTGGTCTCATCGTCACACCGGAACCACTCCGTAAAAGATCATCTTCTGGGCAGTGCCACAGGTGCCAAAAGTTTGGCCATGCCCAGAATCTATGCCGAGCAGAATATAGATGTTTAAAATGTGGAGACAGCCACCCAACCAATACCTGCACTAAGCCAAGGACCACCTCGGCCAAATGTGCCAACTGCAGTGGCCCTCATCCGGCGAACTACAAAGGATGTACTCAACACCCAAAGAACAGACGGATGGAGGCAATCAATCAGCCCTCCTCCTACAGTACAAGAACACCAGCGGCCCAGACACCAAAACCGGAGACTCATCGACCACAGTCGGAGACCTCCAACCAAAAGCAAACAAGAAGTTATGCCGATGTGACCCGTACAACTAGGCCAATTCCAGACCAAAATCAACCAAGAGCACCTAAAAACCTAACAGCTATTATCACGGCCTCACTAGCAAACATGCTACAAAATTTTAGCCTATCAAACCCTACTGAAACCTCCACTAAAAGATTTCTTCGTGAAACACAGGTCATCCTCACAGCTCTCATAAATGAATAGTAACAAACTCATTCCAGCATCTCTTCAAATAGTTGCTTGGAACGCAAATGGCCTCAAAAACAAAATCCTGGAACTCCGTGCCTTCACATCTAGGTATCAGCCAGATGTTATTCTAATCAGCGAAACTCATCTAAGACCCTCAGACAACCCTACAATAAGTGGCTATCACCTATACAGAAATGACAGACTACTCTACAGAGGTGGTGGCACTGCCATCTTCATTAAAAACTACATTAAGCACCACTCTGTGAGCATTCCTTCAACCACTAACCTTGAGATCACAGGAGTGGAAGTAGTCACCAGCTCCACTGGCAAACTGAAAATCTACTCAGCTTACAACCCTCCCCAAAAATCTCTTCTTCACTCTGATCTAAATGCCATCTTAGGCATCAGAGGGCCCACCATTATTGCCGGGGATCTGAATTCCAAGCACCCTGCCTGGAATTGTTCAACCACAAACAAGAATGGTTGCATCCTTTTCAATTACTTAGGATCAAGCAACGCTGTTGTGGCAGGCCCAACCGAACCAACTCATCTCAGTACGTTCGGCACTGCTGATATCCTGGATATAGCTATCCTGCAGGATATTAAACTTCAGTACAGTATCATTTCTATGGATGAACTATCATCCGATCACAATCCAATACTGCTGCAGCTGGGAAATCAGGAATTCCTGTGTCCTCCTTCTCACTCCTACATTGTATGGGAAAGACTGTCAGCCGCACTCAAGGATCATATTGGACCTGTTCCTCACATACGCACAAAAGAAGAAGTAGAAACTGCAGTTACAAATCTCACACAACAAATTAATTCTGCTATAAAGGTAGCTTCCTCCTACAAAACTGCCCGCAAGCCAGATCGTTTGCCTGAAGACATCATGAACTTAATCAGAGATAAAAACAGAGCTCGAAAGAGATTCCGTAACACGTGTGCACCACAAGACAAAACAAATCTAAACAGACTAAATGGGGCAGTAAGAGATGCACTGAAAGCTCACAGAGACTATGTATGGGATGAAAAGTTATCCTCCATTTCACCTAGTGATCACTCCATCTGGGGACTACTGAAAAATACCAAAAACAAAGGCAGATCCCTTCCCCCAATATTAACTGATCAGGGCCTTGCTCACACAGATGTGGACAAAGCAGAAGTTATAGCGCACAGCTTAGAAGAGCAATGCAGGCCTTCGTATGGAAACCTTGACTTTGACCACATACATAAGATTCACAGCAAGGTCAGACACTCACTCAAACTTCCTATCACCAGCACTGACCATATTGCATCAACATCACCTGCTGAGATATATGACATTATTAAAAATTTAAAGAACAAAAAAGCTCCTGGACCAGACGGCATTACTAATCGTGTGATTAAACTTCTGCCCCGGAGGGCAGTAGTGTACCTGACCAGTATAATAAATGCAATTTTAAGATTTCACTATTTTCCTTCCACCTGGAAACTGGCTGACGTAATTCCCATACATAAGCCAGGCAAAGACTCACACCTACCCCAAAATTATCGTCCAATCAGTCTCATCTCAAATCTGGGTAAGGTTGCAGAGAAGGTCATCCTCTCACGACTTCAAACCTCAATAAATGACCTAAACATCCTTCCAAAAGAACAGTTTGGTTTTAGGCAACACCATAGTACTACCCAGCAAATCCACAGAATTGTTGAATACATCACAACCAGCTACAACTGGCGCCAGTGCACAGGTGCTGTTTTCCTAGATTTATCCAAAGCATTTGACAAAATCTGGCATTTTGGACTCCTGCACAAGCTTATCTCAGCCGGCATCTCACTTAAAATGGTTCATTTAATCCACTCATATCTTCAAAATAGATCAATGCAAGTAAAAATCAACGGTTCTACATCCTCCCAGCGCCACATCTTTGCTGGAGTGCCGCAGGGATCTCTGCTGGCTCCATTGCTGTTCTCTGTATACATGTCAGACATCCCACACAATCCGATGACTTCCATTTTGGCCCTATATGCAGACGATACGGCAATACTAACCAGATCTCTCAGACCCCTTTTCATTACCAGAAAGCTTCAAGAAAACATTCTAAAGCTGGAGGGTTGGTTCTCTAAATGGAGATTGGAAGTCAACCCCCAGAAAAGCTCAGCCGTTCTTTTCTCAAAAAGGCCAATGTCTCCTGTAGGAGATTTGTTACTATTCAATATTAAAATTCCCTGGCAGTCAGAAACAAATTACCTGGGTGTAATTCTCGACAAAAAGCTATCTTTCAATCAACACACCAAGTCTGCATGCACAAAGGCATCTAAAGTCATAGCACAGATCTATCCGCTAATTAATAGAAATAGCAAGCTCAGCAACAGAATCAAATTGCAGCTATACCAGTTGACGATTCGTCCTATAATCACCTATGCCTCTCCGGCCTGGAGCCACACCTCTAATGCTAACATCATCAAAATACAGCGAGTGCAGAACAAGTGCCTGAGAATGATTTTGAATGCTCCGTGGTATGTTAGAAACATTCAACTCCACAGAGACACAAATATTCCCTATATCTTCTCTTTTCTACGATCCTTAGCCACCAAGTTTTTCCTAAAGACGTCCACACATCCCAACGATTTGGTTCAACAAGCTACAGCATACGATCCAACGGACATATTCAAATACAGAAGACCAAAAGCTATATTGGCCTCCTTTAGTGATGCATAATCTCCATGCCCAATCAGGGCGAGCATTCTGCTCATAAATTTTACCTTCACTGCAACCACAACAGATAGCGGGGAATATGAAAAGCATCTTGCTTCACCCCTAAAGACATAAATGTCAATTGTCAATTGTCAATAACTGTTGAAATTTGGTGATTGATTCGTTCAATCCAATACCCTTGGAGGGTAATGGATCGCAATGTTGTAGCCAATGAAGTTCTAACTGAGGCTCGGCTATTGCTGTTACCCTCCTGCCATGATCAGAGCCTTAATAATTGCTTAATAACACCTTATCCCTACCCTGTCCTCTACAGATAACGGGGAGGATAAAAAGCATTCTTGCCCTTTAAGCCAGTCCTTATATATAAGGACTATAACTGTTGAAATGGGAGTTTCAATCGACCGTGAATTGCGGTGATTGATTGATTCATGTAATGGATGGCAACAATGCAATTCTGTACCAATGAAGTTTAATTGAGGTTCGGCTGTTGCTGTTACCCCCTTGGGCGATGAGTTTTTGAGTTCGCTCTCTTAAGGTTTTTGCCTTAAGGGAACACTTTGAGTCTCCGGGGAAGGTGTTCTCCGGCACGGCCCGCTGAGGAGCTTTGTCGGTGAATTATTTTCCTCGGAATTTGAGCGGTTCTGCTCAGTGGTCGGGGAGCCCGTCACTGAGTGGAACCACGCTGGGATATGGACGGTCTTTCGCCCACTATGGAGTGGCCTAGAGATCGTCCGATTTTTTGAGATTTCACCTTTACTTACATAGTCGGTGATTGATTCATTAATGCCCTTGGAGGGTAATGGATGGCAATGCTGTACCAATGAAGTTTAACTGAGGTTCGGCTGTTGCTGTTACCCCCTTTGGTGATGAGTTTCGAGAGTTTTTGAGTTCGCTCTCTTAAGGTTTTTGCCTTAAGGGAGCACTTTGAGTCTCCGGGGAAAGTGTTCTCTGGCACGGCCCGCTGAGGAGCTTTGTCGGTGAATGAATTATTTTCTTCGGAATTTGAGCGGTTCTGCTCGGTGGTCGGGGAGCCCGTCACTGAGTGGAACCAATGCTGAGATGAGATAAGGACGGTCTTTCGCCCACTATGGAGTGGCCTAGAGATCGTCAGTATCCGTATTTTTGAGATATCACCTTTACTTAAACAGTCGGTGATTGATTAATACCCTTGGAGGGCAATGGATGGCAATGCTGTACCAATGAAGTTTAACTGAGGTTCGGCTGTTGCTGTTACCCCCTTGGGCGATGAGATGAGATTTGAGAGTTTTTGAGTTCGCTCTCTTAAGGTTTTTGCCTTAAGGGAGCAATTTGGGTCTCCGGTGAAGGTGTTCTCCGACACGGCCCGCTGAGGGGCTTTGTCCGTGAATTATTTTCTTCGGAATTTGAGCGGTGGTGGGGGAGCCCGTCACTGAGTGGAACCAATGCTGAGATGAGATAAGGACGGTCTTTCGCCCACTATGGAGTGGCCTAGAGATCGTCCGATTTTTTGAGATTTCACCTTTACTTACATAGTCGGTGATTAATACCCTTCCCTACATTGTCCTCTACAGATACAGATAACGGGGAAGATGAAAAGCATTCTTGCTTCGCCCTTTTAAGCCAGTCCTTATATAAGGATAACTATTGAAATGAGCTTTTTTTTTGTAATGGCGTGGTACTGAATCACGGAAGATTATAGCGATGATGTCTGACGTACGGGATTTTGATAGTTGACATAAAATGTTATTCAAGGAATTTTGACTAGTAAATTTACTAGTAGTAAATAGTTTTACTACTATAATCAATCGGTTTATTTTTAAAGAGGTCCAAAGAATCAGCTAAGTAGGTAAATCAACAAATTTCAAAACAACGGCGATACGCTAGGCCTACTGCCATTAGTATCGCCATTGTTTCACTGCTTTATTTACTTCATTAGAAACTGTCTGTTATTATTATTATTGTGGAAAGGGATAGTCATGTCCTGCTCTTAAGACTTGGTTCTAACCATGGATGCACCGTACGAAGAACTTAATTTTAAACAGCTTCTGGCAATTTTTAAACACGTAGGAAATCTGCTTCACACAAAATAGCCAGGAAAGGTTGTAGTACATGAAATAAAAGAAGTTGATACAGATGACTCTCAACTCTTAGAACTTCTTCAAGGCAGCGCTAGCGAAATAGCAATAACTGCTGAGAATAATACCCTTACTGACCACACAGATTATCAGGAGGTTCGCGCTCGCAAAACGCGCAAAACTGCAGCCTCTGAACCACCAAATGTGGATGAAATGGAAGAAGATGGCTCTGTCCCGGACTCTCCTACCTCCTCAAGGGAAAAGATACCCCCAATTATTCTGCGTGAAAAGAATAAATGGGTGTCCCTAAGTACTACGATGTACAACTTACAGATATCATACAGCCAAGCAAAAAATGTCACAGACGGTATTAAAATCCAACCCAGGACAGTGATAGATTATCGACGGTTAGCCTCTGAACTGAATACCAGAGGTATTCAGTACCACACTTTTTCACTGGGATCAGAAAAAAACCTCAAGGTAGTGATTAGAGGTGTATCTGAAGATGTTTCCACAGAAGAAATCACTGCAGATCTACACCAGAAAGATTTACCACCCGTAAAGGTCAGCAGAATGACGAGGAGAGACGGGACTCCAATGTCACTAGTGTTAGTAGAGATCAGTCAAACCTACAAGCATATATATGATCAGACGTCCATCTGTGGACTGAAAATCACTATAGAACCATTAAGAAAAAGGGCTTCAACAGGGCAATGCCATAGATATCAGAAGTTTGGTCACGCCCAGAAAATGTGTAAGGCTGAATTTAAATGCATAAAATGTGGGGTCAGCCACCCAACAAATACATGCTCTAAGCAAAAATCCACCATGGCTAAATGTGCCAACTGTGGCGGTCCTCACACTGCCAACTAAAGAGGATGCGCGCACAATCCAAGAAATAGAAAATCAGAAGAAGGAACATAGTCTTCCTCTCTTAGCACACCTACATCAGAGACTACTTCACAGCCTCCTATAGTTCAACATAAAGGATCAGAAGCCCACTTGCTGAAATCTGAGGCCTCTAAAAGAACAACTCAGAAACAACAGTCTAGGACGTATGCGGATGTAACTCGCCCTAAACAGACATCCCTGGAACAGCCAACATCACATCCAAATGTGACAGCTATCATTACCTCTTCCTTGGCAAATATGCTGTTGGATTTTAGCAGATCCAACCCTTCACAAAGTTCTACTAACAGATTTCTAAAGGACACACAAGCTATTTTTTCAGCGCTCACTAATGAACAGTAACAAAGTAAAACCAGAATCTCTAGAGATCATTGCGTGGAACGCGAACGGCCTGAGGAGTAAGATTTTAGAACTTCAAAATTTCGTCCAAAGACATTAGCCAGATGTCCTTTTACTAAATGAGACGCACTTAAGACCTTCAGACAACCCCAAAATTTGTGGATACCAACTGTACAGAGCTGATAGATTTTCCCACAGAGGAGGAGGCACGGCAATTTTCATTAAAAATTTCATCTCTCATCACTCCATAAACATTCCTCCTACCACCAACCTCGAGATCACCGGCATTGAGATTCTCACGAGTTCTGTCGGCAAACTAAAAATCTTTGCAGCATATCATCCTCCACATAAATCATTACTGTTCTCGGATTTGAACGCCATATTCGATACCGGAGAGCCTATCATTGTGGCAGGTGATTTAAATGCCAAGCATTCAACCTGGAATAGCCGTTCCACCAACAAAAATGGATATATACTAGATAACTATGCTGGTTTCAACAACCTTCTTGTAATAGGTCCCACCGATCACAACACTTATGGTCGGGCTGATGTGCTGGAAATAGCCATATTGCAGCACATCAGACTCCAATACAATTTAATGACGATTAACGATCTGTCATGAGACCATAACCCAATACGATTAAAATTGGGAAACCTTGAAAAATTATCTCTCCCCCCCCTCACTCATACATTCCTTGGGAAAGGCTCTCCAAGGTATTTCCAAAATATCCTGTTTCCATCATTAAATCAAAAGAGGAAATTGAAATAGCTGTTAAAAATTTAACAGAACAGATTAAAGTAGCCTGTGCAGCAGTTACTACCCCTCAACTACCCGCAAGTCCAACCACTTGCCAGAAGATATTATGAATCTGATTAGAGAAAAAAATAAGGCAAGAAAAAGATATCACAACACCAGAGCACCGCAAGACAAACGGATCTTGAACAGGTTCAACTCTGCAGTGAGAGATGCCCTCCCAGCCCATAGAACTCAACTCAGAGAAGAAAAACTAATCTCCATCTCTATTGATAATCACTCCATATGGAATCTCATCCGAAAGATTAAAAACAGAAATAAACCTCTTCCGCCCCCCCTCCAAACAGATTCAGGTCTCATCCACACGGATGCTGATAAAGCTGAAGCAATAGCAAATCATCTTGAAAAACAATGCAAACCTGCATACGATCACCACCATTTTAACCATATATACAAGATCCACCGTAACGTCAGATATTCGCTCAATTCAGCTCTCACACATTCCACTCAAATTGCACCCACCTCACCTGCTGAAATATATGCTATTATTCAGAAATTCAAGAACAAAAAGGCTCCTGGACCCGATGGTATCTCTAACAAAGTAATAAAGCTTCTACCACGTAGAGCTATTGTCCATCTGACAAATATAATTAACTCCATCCTTCACTACAAACATTCCCTTCCTACTGGAAACTGGCAGACATAATACCGATCCATAAACCTGGAAAAGATCCCAAATTGCCTCAAAATTACAGACCAATCAGCCTCATCTCTAATCTCGGCAAAATTGCTGAGAGGGTAATTCTTACCAGACTTCAAGATTCAGTACCCCGTTTAAATATCCTGTCTGAGGAGCAGTTTGGCTTCCAACAGTCGCACAGCACCACGCAGCAAATACACAGATTGGTGGAACACATCATCACTGGTTTTAACTGGCATCAATGCACTGGGGCTGTTTTCCTTGACATAGCCAGTGCATTTGACAAGGTTTGGAATTATGGTTTGCTATACAAACTGATATCATCTGGTGTACCAATCGGAATCATTCATCTTATAAAGGCATACGTATACGATAGGCGCATGCAAGTCAGGATGTGTGGGGTAGTCTCGACACAAAAACACATCTTGGCTGGAGTTCCACAAGGATCTTTATTAGCACCATTCTCTTTATATATGATATAGCACACAACACATTATCTTCAATTAAAGCCCTATACGCTGACGATATAGCGATATTAGCCAGATCTTTAAAGCCTTACCTAACCATCAAGAAACTGCAAGAAAACATACTGCTAATCGAACAATATTTCTCCAAATGGCGACTCCAAGTGAATCCCCTGAAGAGCGTAGCCGTCCGAGTCTCTAGAAGATCAGTGCTTCCTAAAGAAGATATTCTCCTTTTCAACACTAAAATTCGGTGGAAAATTGAGATCAAATATCTTGGTGTAACACTGGACAGAAAATTGACTTTCAGCTCACATATGAAGACTCTCTGTGCAAACACATCAAAATCCATAGCCCAGCTCTATCCGATAATTAACAGAAACAATAAGCTGAGCACCAGAATCAAACTTCTCATATACAAACTAATGGTTCGTCCAATACTCATCTACGCTTCACCTGCCTGGAGTCATACCTCAAATTCTAATATTCTCAAATTACGATGTATCCAGAATAAATGTCTCAGAATGATCCTGGGCGCTCCATGGTTCATCCGAACTGTCCAGCTGCATCGGGATACAGATATTCCCTATATTTACACTTTCATGCAGACTATAGCAATCAAATTCTTCTCAAAAGCATCTGTGCACCCTAACAAACTGATCCAACTGGCTGCAGATTATGACGCAATGGATTATTTCAAACATAAAAGACCTAAAGCCATCCTAAACTTCAACACTCAGGACTAATCTCTTAGCCCGCTCAGGGCGAGCAATTGGCTCATAAACTTTCTTCACTCACAGTTTCTCTCAAGATAGCCGGGAATATGAAAAGCTTTTGCTTCACCCCTTATGTCAGTAAAGTTGATAGTTAACTGTTGAAATGAATAGGTATGAACTGAATCGACCGTGAGATGCGGTGATTAATTAATACCCTTGGAGGGTAATGGATGGCAATGCTGTAGCCAATGAAGTTCTAACTGAGGCTCGGCTATTGCTGTAACCTCTTGCCGTGATCAGAGCTTTAATAGCTCAATAACACCTTATCCCTACACTGTCCTCTACAGATAACGGGGAAGATGAAAAGCATTCTTGCTTTGCCCCTTTAAGCCAGTCCTTATAAGGACTATAACTGTTGAAATGAGTTTTGAGTGCGATTTTGATGTGAACGAACGTATTATTTTAGACTGAGCCTGATTAGTTTGTTTACAAGGTTTTTCACGAAACGCGCATTGCACTGGCGCAGACACAGTTTGTTTCCTACTGTCTCCCCCCTCTGCATGAAACATGCAAGAGGTCTAATGGCTGGCAGACCCCACCCGCAATGAGGACCACTGGTGGATTTCTGGTTTTATTTAGGGAGGTAGGATTTCAATCTGTGGCCAAGCGATTTCGTAACACTCCTTTTCCCTATCATAGGAAAGCTAGTTGTATTTTATTGCTGGTAGACACCTAAGAGTGTCTACGGGATTTGCTAGTGGACCCTCAAAAGTCCACAAGATTATCTTTAACCTGCTCGGGACACCTGGGCAATCTCTACTCTTTCTCCATCTGTGTCTTAACACATTTCTAAATTATTGTCATGGCAAAACTTCTGAATGAGGCCAAATTCGAGGAAGTATACATGGAATTCCTCAGACTAGGAAAGCTGTTGAGTGATAATTGGCCAGGAAAAGTCAAGCTCTTTGACACATCCCCCCCCCCCACACAGCAGTCACTGAGGACAATATGGATGACATAAGTGAAGAGCTTATAACCCTGACGCAATCAAATTTTGCACAATCCCCAAATATGGAAGATGCTACATCCCAAGACAGCAGTTATCATACCTTGGAAACAGATACAGAGTTCCAAATGGTCAAAAAGAAGAGGAAAATCTCCACCAATGTGGAAGAACCCAAACCAACAGGGATAGAAGCACTCAATGGTCCTAAAGAAAATATACCATCAGTCATATTAAGGGATAAGGAAAAATGGATCCCTGTCTCATCAGCCCTCAGAGAACAAAACATCTCATTCTCATGGGCTAAAAACTCAGATGAGGGAGTTAAAATACAACCCACTACTGTCTCGGATTACAGACAGATGACTAGATTTATGGACAATGCTAACGTCCCATATCACACCTTCACTTTACCGCGAAAAGAACCTGAAGGTAGTTCTACGTGGGATAGCTGAAGCTATCACTCCTGAAGATGTGACCACTGATCTCTCCAGACAGGGCCTGTCCCCAGTAAAAGTGAGCAGGATGCTCAGATCTGATAAAAGACCAATGCCTTTGGTGCTGGTGGAAATAAGCAACACATTTGTCTATGAACTGACTGTAGAATGCGGACTCAAGATTTCAACTGACCTCTTAGGAAAAGAGCATCTGCAGGTCAGTGTCATAGATGCCAAAAGGTTGGACATGCCCAAAAATTATGTAAGGCAGCCTTCAGGTGCTTGAATTGCGGCGAGGGACACCAGACCATCACATGCACCAAACCACGTACAACTCCAACATGCTGTGCAAACTGCAGAGGATCTTACCCTGCCAACTACAAGGGATGCCTTTCCAATCAAAAAAATCGAGGATCATCAAAAGTCAATCTTGCTCCTCCACATAACAACGTATTAAGCAACCAAACAGATCGTCCTCCAATCCGAAACACCTCGCCTTCAACCTCACAGGAAGGAACAACCATGACCAAAACATATGCTGAGGCTGCAAGAACTAAGCCTCCTACATCTCTCGAGCTAGAAAGCTCCAACATGACATCCGTTTTAACAGCTTCACTTGCCACCATGCTGCAGAAATTCAGCAAGACATGCCCCTCACCATCTTCCAGAAAGAGATTCCTGCAAGGCGCTCAAAACATTATAACAGCCACCTGTCATGAGTAATAAATTCAAACCAAAAGCTCTTAAGATAATCGCATGGAATGCAAATCGATTGATGAACAAGATTTTGGAACTTCAAGAATTTGCAACTCGTCTCAGTGCTGATATCATCTTGATTGGTGAAACACACCTAAGAGTAGCTAATAACCCAAAAATTCGTGAATACACTATGTACAGAAACGACAGAATTGGCACAAGAGGTGGAGGCACAGCCATATATATTAAGAGTTATTTGAATCATAATACAAGACAAGCCCAAAACAGTAAACTTGGAGGTGACCGGTGTGGAGGTACATACCTTCAATGCTGGGAGTTTCAAGATCTATGCTGCTTATAACCCTCTGAGCATTCATCTGCTGACAACAGATATGGACTCAATACTTGGTCCAAATGACTCCATAATAATAGCAGATCTCAACTCAAAACACACAGCTTGGTACAGCTCATCAACTAACACCAAAATCCACACACTTTTCAACTTTGCAATGCTCAACTCTGTTGTTGTGGCCGGCGACCAAGCCCACCCACTTCAGTCCTTCAGGTAACTCGGATGTACTAGACATTGTCATCTTTAAAAATTTAAGATACCAATTCAAATTGGAATCAGTCAACGAATTATTTTCTGACCACAGTCCCATAGTGCTTAATCTAGATTCATCAGATCAATTCTCTCCTCTGCACACATTCATACAATGGGACAAGTTAGCCAAGGTTCTTCCCGATCATATTGGTTCGGTGCCCAATATCAGTAAAAAGGAAGAGACTGACACAGCAATAAATAACTTAACCATGCAAATTCAGAAAGCAATAGAATCAGTCAGGCAATCCACTGTCTTCCACCCAACCAACCGTATCCCTGAAGAAATCATGGAGCTAATCAGAGCAAAAAATAGAGCCAGAAAGAGATACCACAATTACAGAGCCCCAGAAGATAAAACAGTATTGAACAATCTAAACAGGCAGGTCCGGGAAGCTCTTCAAAAACACAGAAACTATCAATAGGAAACCAAATTGGCTAACATCAATACGGAAGATCATTCTGTATGAAAATTCTAAGAGCGATCCGCACCAAAAAGCAGTTCATACCCCCTATACATACCAAGAAAGGGACAGTTCACAAAGATGAAGAGATAACACTAGTAGATAACCTAGAATCTCAGTGCAATCCATCTTATACAAATTTAAATATCAACCTTATGTACAAGATATATCGTCATATTAGGACAACCTTAAGACAGAACACAGTTGACTCTGAACATATCACGCCTACAAATCCAACAGAAATGATAAATATCATCTCCCATCTAAACAGTACAAAAGCTCCAGGATTGGATGGCATCACTAACAGAATAGTAAAACTACTTCCAAGAAAGGCCATAGTCCATCTCGTCAACATTACAAATGACATCTTTAGATTCCAGCATTTCCCTACTACATGGAAAACAGCCACAATCATGCCACTGAAGAAGCCAGGAAAAAATCCTCACCTTCCCGAAAGCTACAGACCTATAAGCCTATTGTCCGGCCTTGGAAAGGTGACAGAGAAAGTGATCCTCTCAAGATTCCAAGCAGAAACAGATAAGTTAGGAATTTTGCCTAATGAACAGTTGGGGTACTAAGGCCCATAGTACAGCTCAACAAGTTCACCGAATGGTAGAAATCATTACTAAAGGTTTTAACTGAAAACTTAATACAGCTGCCATCTTCATCGACGCAGAGAAGGCGTTTGACAAAGTATGGCATCAAGGCCTTGTCTACAAACTGATAAAATTTAACTTGCCAATCAAGTTTATTAAAAATAATCCATTCACCTGAAAGACAGATATATGCAGGTCAGGGTCGGCGAAACGGTTTCGACCAGACGCAGGATCTCGGCAGGCGTGCTTCAGGGATCTCTTCTGGCACCTCTCCTGTTCTCAATCTACGTAGCAGACATCCCTCTGAACCCAAGAACAACTTTCACTGAATTATATGCAGATGATACTGCACTGATGGCAAGATCACTGAGCCCAAAACTGGCAACTAGAAGACTTCAAACCAGCATACACATTTTAGAAAAGTGGATGGCAGACTGGAGGATCCAAGTTAACCCCCAGAAAAGCTCAGCCATACTGTTTACTAGAAAGAAAAAATCCATACCATGGAGGACATTTATTTATTGGGAGTAAAGATTAATTGGGAGTAAAGGTAGACTGAAGTTAAATATCTTGGAGTGATTCTTGATAGTAAACTCCTATTCAGTAAACATATTAGTTACATTACCTGAAAGACATCCAAAGTCTTAGCACAGCTCGACCCTATGATCAACAGACAAAATAAACTGGACACGCAAACAAAATTAACAATTTACAAGATGGTAATTCGACCGGTTATCACTTACGCATCCCCAGCGTGGAGCCACACCGCGAATTCAAACATTCTAAAACTTCACAGATTACAGAATAAGTGCCTGAGGATGATTCTGATTGCCCCTTGGTTAATAAGAGACACCCAGATCCATACAGAAGTTAATATCCCTTATATCTCTTCCCTTCTCCTAAATCTAGCTGAGAAGTTCTTGACCAAGACAAGTAACCATCCAAACCCGTTAATCAAGGAAGCCTCGGAATATAACGAAGCAGAAATCAACAAATATAAAAGACCAAAGTCTATCTTAAGTTCAGCTGAACACAACTAACTTCACTGCCCTCAAAGGGCGAGCATATAGCTCACAAACACTCCATTCAAAATTCTTTCATTACAAGACAAAGGGAATATGAAAAGCAATTTTGCTTCACCCATCTAGCCAGAAATGTTAATGTTAATGTTAACTGTTGAAATGAAAATGAAAATGAAAGTTTGATTTTGTCAGTTGCCGATGAAATCAATAATTACATTTGATCGTATTTTGATGGCGTCGATTACTGGATTAGTATAATTGTACTTGTTACTGACTGTTGCTATGAAGTGCAAATAATGTATTACTGAATTCAAAACGCTTCGTTTGAACAAAGTTGGTGCATTTTAAATACTAACTTTATTTAAAAAAAAAAAAAATGTGGATGATATTTAAGATTCAGACTGACCCACAAATGTCTGCACGGCTGTTAACAGACGATTAAAAACTCCAGCAGCTGTAATTCAGGTAGACTTTAAATATATACTTATTATGGAAAACATAATAATAATACACAGACGATTTAATCCAACACTTGGACAGAAACTAAGCACTTGACCTGTTGGAGACAGAGTAACCGGGTTTCCTAAACCTGTATGCAGAAACAAACGATCCTGAGGGCGAGGAGGATGCAGAGGGTGAAAATATAACTGTCTCCCCACCAAAGAGCCCAGACAGATGAAATTTTAGGAGGAACACTCCAGCAAGAGACACAGAATTGATGATGATTACATGGAGGAGGACTCTGCACAAAATGTCCACCCAGTAAATCTACGAGAAAAAGAAAAATGGACCTCAGTGAACAAAATATCGCCTACTCCTGGAGCAAAAATACAGATGGGGGGGGGGGTAAAAATCCAACCTACCGCTTTTGCTGATTACAGGCAGATGATCAAAATGATGGACAGTTCTAAAATACAGTACGATACCTTCGCTATAAATAGTGAAATAAATCTAAAGGTGGTACTCCGTGGGGTTGCCGAGGGCATCACATCTGATGAGATCGCTGCAGACCTCATCAATCAGGAACTGACCCCAATTAAGGTAAGTGGGATGTCCAGATGAGATAAAAAAAAAAACAATCCCACTAGTGCTGGTCGAAGTTAACAGCACCCCAAAATATTTACGAACTAAACGCAGTCTGCGGTCTCAAGGTCACCAGAGAATCACTCGGAAAAAGACGCAGGGAAATGCCATAGATGACAGAAATTTAGCCATGCTCAAAAGTTATGCAAAGCTGAATTTAGGTCCCTCAAATGCGGTGAAAAACCATCACCTGCACCACACTGTCAAGTCAAGAACCACACTGGCCAACTGCGGCGGGCCTCATCCCGCTAATTATAAAGGATGCAGCCTGCATCCGAAAAATCGTGGGGAGGTAAGAACCACCCATCCGTTCCCTCCCTCAGTGCCATTCGAGGCAACCAGAATGATCATCCTCCGATACAAAATAATCCAATCCTGATAACACAGGAAAGAGTTCAATCTCCAATGAAAACATATGCAGAAGCAGTGAGATCAAAGAGTACAGCTCTGAATGACAAAACGAGCCCCAAACTTGACTGCTTCGCTAGCCACTATGCTCCACAAATTCAGTAAAACCAGCTCATCTACCACAAAGAGATTCCTGCAAGGAACCCACTCCATTCTAGCAGCCCTCAGTCATGAATAAAAACAAAATTCAACCGAACTCCCTCCTGATTGCTGCCTGGAACGCTAACGGTCTCTCCAAAAACATACTGGAGTTACAAAAGTTCGCAATCGTGACATAATATTAGTCAACGAAACGCATCTCCTACCTGCAGATAACCCAAAATTAAGAAGATGCTCCATGTACCGAACGGACAGACTCGGCACCAGAGGTGGAGACACCGCCATCTACATCAAAACCTATCTAAAGCACAGTGTCACAACCAATCCACAAACTATCAACTTGGAGGTAACTAGTATAGAGGTGCACACCGACAGACCCAAGATATATACGCAGCCTACAACTCACCAAGCAACCCCCCTACTGATGTCAGACTTGGACGCCATCTTCGGCTCCACAGACTCCACCATCACAGCAGGAGACTTAAATCCCGAGCACACGGCATGGTTCAGCTCCACTATCAACAGATATGGTCTTACGCTAAACAACTATACAACACTAAACTCAGTTGCAGTAGCAGGACCCACCGTACCCAGACGGTAGGTCCTGTTACATAACAAACGCAATGTTAAGATTGCAGCACTTTCCCACTGCATGGAAAATCGCTGACATCATACTAATAAAGAAGCCAGGCAGTAACCACCAGCTCCCCCAAAGTTTACAAGATTACAAAAAAAAAAAAAAAACAGACAAACTAGGAATCATACCAAATGAATAATTTGGCTTCCGAAAGAACACAGCACAACTCAGCAAATCCACCGAATATTAGAATACATCACAACAGGATATAATTGGAATTTGCACACCAGCGCGGTATTCCTAGACGTCACTAAGACCTTTCACAAGATCTGGCAGCAAGGCCTTCTCTATAAACGCCTACATGCAAATATGCCAATAAATCTAATAAGATTAATAAAAGCACACCTCTATGAAAGAACCATGCAAATAAAAATCAGTGGAACAGTTTCAACCAGGCGCAAAATCCTAGCAGGAGTTCCACAGGGCTTTCTGCTGTCCCCAACTTACTGTTTGCGGTTTACTCACAGATCTATTATGCAGATGACACGACTATTCTAGCAGGAGCTCCATCCCCACCTGGGAACTCCGATTTAACAGTCACATCAAACGCTTAGGTCCAAAGAGATTCAAAGTCATAGCTCAACTCTACCCCATGATCAACAACTGCCGCAGCAAACTAGATACACGAAACAAACTACTATTATAGCAGATTGCGATATGACTTGTAATCACATACGTCTTCCCAGCATTCTAAAACTGCAACGAATACAAAATGAGTGTTTGCGGATGATACTGGACGTCCCATGGTTTATTAAAAACACTCAGATCCAACGAGAGAATAGAATCCCACATCTTTCGCTCCTTCATGACCTAGCTGAAAAGTTCTCAAAGGCAAGCACTCACCCAAACCCACTAATCAGATAAGCTGCCAACTACATTGAATCCGACCACGGCAAACACAAAAGACCTAAGACAATCCTGCTCCCAGGTGAACATAACTAACTTTGCAGCCCCCAAAGGCAGAGCATAAAGCTCAACGTCCTCCCCCAAGTGTCCTTACATAGCATAATTGCTTCACCCCCATGTAGTCAGTAATGTTATTGTTAAGTGTTGAAATTTCCTGTGGAAGTCTTGTGAACTAGAAAAAATAATCGGTATGTGGGAAAGAATGAAGAATCATAAACAAAAATTTTTTCAGGCCATTCACCACAACGAATGTATTTTTCTTCGTTTCGTAAAATTCACTTGGAAGGCATCCTCCCAATGCATTTGAATAATTAAAAATTATAACACTTATTCTGGTCATCCAATTCTAAGAGTGCGATGTGTTAAGTTAAGACACAAATAAGCAGTGATAGCCTTTTTAGGCATTGAACCAATTAATTTGCTGTAAAAGTAGCTTGTAGGTGATTAAGTTCACCTTAGCAAACTCTCAAGTCGGATTACAACTTTCCAAATCATGCTATCTTTGGAAACAGATTACAAAACTGAGAAATGGTACTTAATCTGATACAATGAAATTATTTTGGCTTAGGTCAGCGGCATCTAAGACCTAGATTAAGTAACTAAGGGGAGTTGGGAGCATCAGGAAACCGTGTCGTCAATTTCTTCACGGGAGGGAACAACAAATATAGCAAATGAAGTGTATTTTTGAGTTCAGTACCATTTTTATAAGATGCCTATCGTTTTGCTTTATTTATTTATTTTTTTATTAGTTAGTACTATTTTTAGGACAGAATTTTCGTAGCTCCGTCGGTATAGACGAAACCCTTTGGTCAGAAAGACTCGGGTTCCATTCCCTTCAATGACGTGAGGTCATTATTTAGTCTCTTTCGACGAAAGGTGAATTAGCCGGTCTCATACGGAAGTAGGGGTTTTTTCTTTCACCCGGAAACTCGGGTTTTTTCGTTCCCTAGGACCAACCACCTTGATCAGGCGACTATACATCGCTAATATATAGGCGACTGTATATTGTCCTAGAGACGGTTGTGAAATCTACAATTAACACTTTCATTGCCAAGCTGAAAATTGGAATTTCGTGTGATGGCCAAATTTTTTTAATTTTTTTATATTTAGTTAGCGACGTCAACGCGATAACGCGTGATCGGCCGTTTGGTGAGAACTCGCATCGCGCGATATCGCGTGATTGGCAATGAACGTGTTAAAGAACCTCAGTGGTTCGTGAAAAGCTTGAGACAAGACTATTTTTAGTGCAAATTGCTTTAGTATGCTGTTTCTTAGAGAAGACCATATTGCTTTCATTATGATTAGTTTAGGGTTTCACTAAACACACAACTGTTTCGAATCTCTCTCATAATGGACCACAACACTTCTGTCGTGGTCCATTATGAAAGAGAAACCTAGTTAGCGAAACCTTAAAATAAATATAACATGTGTTGAAGATCAGCTATCTTCTGAGTTAGTACGTAACTACCACTACATATCTATAAAAGTTTCTGAATTATAGAAAAGTCTGATGCCATAATTAAAAAAATGTTTGAAACAGATCGATTGAACTGTATTACATAGTTCATCTACTGGCACTGAGTGAAGTTTTGTCATTGCTTTTTGTGTTGTCTGTTAACATTCAGTGCTTAACCTGTTAGTAAAATTAAAGCAGATATTCTTGAAATTCATAAAACAGTTTTTGATGTTGAGTGTTTGTGTCAGGTTCAAGGTTCCAAAGACAAGATGTCACAGACGGTATACATTCAGATCAAGCTATTCGTATCGCGACTACATTTTACACATTGATAAAAGTTCACAAACTGTAAAAGAGGGTGGTAATTTATTTTACATAGATAGTAGTAAATTTAAACATATTTTAATAATTCACAATGAAGTTACAGGGGAAAAAAATGAAGGAAACGAAGTTAAAAAAGCTCAAGGGATTTTTTTTTTTTTAATAATGATGAGTTAGCCGGGTTCATACGATAGGGTTTTTCTTTTTCCACCCGAAAACTCGGACTTTATCTTCCTGCAAAACGGTAAGAAAAACATACGCAATTATAGACGTAATACACTGCGCACATAGTTTTAGTTGCTTCGGTCGTAATCAACAACCTAGCTACTGTAATACAGGGTATCCTTGCACAGGAAAATAGATGTCAGTAAATGTATAAAAGAATCGTAAATTGACAATGTGCTTTTGACATTTATTTAGGTTTTTGATCTTTCGACATTGTATTGCACAGTCATCTTATTTATAAATTTGAAAATATGACAACAAGAACGAGGCATTGAAGTCGTTAGAAGGATAATTGTGGAAGAGATGGCAGAGTTATACTGAATGGTCAACCAGTAGTGTCAGGTGGTCGAGCGATCTTAATTTTTATCAATGACTGATAAAAAAAAAAATTAAAAGTTGAATGTCTAAATTCGTAGACGATCCCAAAGTTGGAAGCGTTACAGATTCAAACAGGATAGCATGCGATAATCTTCATATTTTTTAAAAATTCAATAATCTTTCTGGTGCGTGAATTAAATGTTGCTCTTTCTCAACTCATAGTTTGTTAGCGCATTTATAGGGCTGTGAAAATTCCATTTTGTTCCCTTCTATTACTGTATACTCAACGTGTGGGAACAAGTGCTTGATCAGATTGAAAACTGTAAACACCAAACTATTTAGCAATTCTTCCCTATTCTAAACACAGGACCATATTTGCTTTGGATCAAATTATCACTGAAGACAGTTTAATTTTAAGTAGTCATTGTTTTGTTTTCGTTCCTCCAATTGAAATCTTTCCGAAGTTTTGGTTTTGAGATGGAATTAATTAGAGCCAAGCACAAAGAGAGAGAGAGAGAGAGAAAGAAAGGATGTTGATCGTCTGTTTATGAAACACATTTGAAAACAGGAACAAAAAGGAATTAACAGTTGAGGAGCGGAAGAGAGGGAGGGTGGCCAAACACTTGACCCAGCCCAGATTGCCGATGTATAGTCGCCTGAATGCAACTGTCACTTAGTGTCTGAGCTTTCCGATGACTGTATGTTCCTCATTTCAATATGAATGCGATGACATAACTCACATCGAAGTAGTCTAATTGTTTTTATTAGCACCTGAAAGCTAATGTAGACTGCCATCAAAAACTCCATAACCAGGAGTGAATAAATATTCTAAATTTATCCAGAATAATTTGCTTTTAATTTGCAACAGTAATCCAGGTGTGGTCGTATTAAGCCATCTAAAGAGGAATAACAACTTCCTTATCTCTACTTGTTAGTGTGTTCTTCAATAACCAAATAATCCTCTGAGCTACCCTGGCTACTTTTACAATATGTCTTCTAAACTTCTATTCTCTATTTACCACCCCCAAATCATCTCTATTACAACTCCAGATGCATTATCAGTTTGTTTGTTTATTTATTTATTTATCTTGCACATTCAGCATTTTTTAAGTGCTTCTTTCATATTTCCTTGTCTTTCAGAATGTTATCATATTTTTATTTTTATTTCTTAACATTTCCTTCCTAGTCAAATCGCTTTGTTTGGCTATCTGACTATTATTTTATTATCTTTTCCTCTTCCTTCTTGTTCCGATTATCAGAAATCACTTTTCAACGTTATTTTTTGCTCACTGACTTCCCATTTCGCTGCATAACTTCCCTTATGTTTCTTCTTAAACACTCATTTTTTTCCTCTTACTTCCTACCCTTTTTCCCTTCCACCACCAGTTTTCTGTTATTTCTTCTGCGTCTTACTTCCTTTGTTTCCTATGAAAATTCTTTACTTTTATCTAGTAAGAGCTTTTCGTTTTGTTCGTTGTGTATACTACCTCTGTTCACATTTTACTTTTTCTTTAAACGGCTTCTTTCTCCTGATCTTTCGACTTTCAGATCTTTAATTTGACCTTCTCTTTATTTCTTTGTCTTCGGATTTTTATTATTCAATTCATTCCTCCCCCCCATAATCAATATTTGTTTGCTATCTCAGGTTTAACTTTACAATTTTGCACAGCCATATTTTCTAGTTCTCCCATTAATATATAATCGGAGTTGGTACAACGAGGGGAGAGCTAAAAGGTTCTGATGAACATCTAGAATCAACATCATATTAAAGCAACTGATATAACCTCAAGAAAGAACACATCTTAAAAACTCTTTAATTCCAATGTTTCATCAAACTATAATAATTTGTTCTTTTTCTTAGACTAATGTGTAAGTTACATGGTTCTACCTCAATTCCTTCATGGTGATTATCATAATTTTTCAGCGCATCCTTCGTATTTCTCTCCTTTTGTTTTTTCGAGTAGTTAACATATAACCCCTAAGGCTTTCTACAAACTCTAGTGTTCTTCGGACTATCTCCTTTCTGTTTTCATCATGTTTATTTTGCATGCAGTTCTTCAAACCCTATTGTTTGATTTGACGTCCCTTTAAAACGATTTTCGTGATTTTTGATTCCCCCCCCCTTCGTCTATTACGTTCTTCATTTAAAGAGCATATCAAAGGCAATACAGTTCATAATTTACTATGAAATCAAAAATATAAAATAATAAATTTAATAAGAAATATCGTAATTATTTTTAAAATGAAATAAAAATAATAACAATAGATTATAAAATATATATATATATATATATATTATTTTTTTGCGCCCTGACTTTTGGAATTCGGTAAATAACTCCATCCTTGGTCGTTAATTGAGTTCATGTCTACGGACGATTTGAAAGTTTACTGTTGACAAGTGTGGCAGACCATTTCGGATTTTTGCCTGAACCAGTATGAATTCTATGTTTGCTGAGTTTTGGGATTAAAAACTGGAGTTTCTATAAGAAAACAAAACCCTACTTGTCTGCCAAAAAGCCCTTTAAAACGGACTAACTAGGAATAAAAAAAAAATTATAATAATAATAAAAAGTAAGAAAATTGGCAATTAGAATTCATCCTTATGGCATCATGGTTCAGACTGTCTGGCGTTGTGGAAGCATTACAGCAAGCTACACTGGCAAACTTCTTTCTAATTATTCAACAACAATTAATAAAAGTTGGGAAAACTGTGTTTTGAAATATAATATTCATTTGACATTTTATTAATTTCTCTTCCTAGATTTCTGGACCTCAACAAGTTACTCTTTTCATTTGTGATCCTTGGTCTATCACCTTCACCTTTCGTAACCTCGTTCCGATATCAAAATGTGAATTTCCTGGTGTAACCACCAGGAAATACGACTGCCAAGCTTCCTTGGCAGTCGTATTAAAAAGAAATCGACTCATTGCTATCTGGATCCCAAAAAAATTAATAAAATACCAAATCTCTTAGATTTCGGCATATATTTTTATTTTCTGTTATTATTTTTTATTGAATAAAAAATAAGTGTGTTTGTTATTATTATTATTATTATTATTATTATTATTATTATTATTATTATTATTATTATATCGTCTTTCATAACATTGAAGGCTTGAATTTTTTCCTTAACGTGAAGAAAGAAACAATAAAATAATTTTGAAAGTTTATTTTTCACTTGGTTAGACTATAATAAATTTAGTTTAATCCTTTATCCAAGTGTGAGCAAGCAAAGTTTGCGCCTGAAAATATCTTCAGGACTGGGGTAAGGCAGTACAACACCGAGCAAGTAGCAAAGGTGGACCAAGCTAACATGATAACCTTGCCATTGCTTCTGCCTGGTATCTCCAACTCTGGGCCTGGCTCCCACTGAAGAGACATCAATAAAGGTCGAAACTAGTCTGGTAGTGGGCCTTCCCTTTATGCATAACATTATACATATCCGCAAGGAGATGTGTTTTGCATTATGGGAGATACTGAGATAGGGGTGCTGGTATCTTGCTCCACCTTTGCTACGAGTTTCCCGGTGTTGTACTACTTTACCCCAGTCCTGAAGATATTTTCAGCCGCAAACTTTGTTTGCTTACACTTGAATAAAGGATTAAACTAAATTTATTATAATAAAATAATTGTTGTAGTACAGAATACTCGTCTGATCGGAAAAGGAAAAAATTAAACTGTTTACCATTTTCGATTAGATTTCAAATTTGGAGTTTTTCATTAAATACGTAAAATAAAATAAATAAATAAAAATAAATAAATAAAATAAAATAAAAATAAATAAATAAAAGCAAAATAGATGAGTTCTAGAAAGCTTACCATACACATTGAATTTAACAGAATCAGACTTCTTTCGTTATCAACAAAAAAAGTAGTCACACTTAAAGATGTTACGACACCTATGGTAACCATCTCAACAGATAATGAATTGTACGTTCGAAAAACGTCAGAATTTATGCAAGTCTGTGGAAGGAGGGTTGGGGAAATATTTCGAATAATTACTGAAATAAAAAGATGTATTCGTTTAGCAATATTTGTTAGGACAGTTTCTTTACTTAATTCTATGGTAATCTAGATCTAGATGGCGTTAGAAGGTATTTCTTTAGCTACGAAGTATTTTTCTCACTAAAGAAACATCACGAAGAAAAGCCATAGGAAATGGAATCTGCACTCGAAAAATATGCCGTGGCCCGCATTATCCATAAAAATACATTCCACAAAAACGTGAAACTAAAATCAACTGGAGACTGGAGCTATCCTTATAAGGACTGGCTTAAAGGGGCGAAGCAAGAATGCTTTTCATATTCCCCGTTATCTGTAGAGGACAGTGTAGGGATAAGGTGTTATTGAGCTATTAAAGCTCTGATCATGGCAGGAGGGTAACAGCAATAGCCGAGCCTCAGTTAGAACTTCATTGGTACAGCATTGCCATCCATTACCCTCCCAGGGTATTAATAACCGCATCTCACGTCTCACGGTCGATTAACTTCAAGTCTCCGTCCATAATCATTTTCTTATTTGCCTTTTTCTAATATATATATATAGTATTATATATGCCAAACAAATAAACAAATTGCAGGATAAACAAACGACTGTGTTCTTGAAAAAGGTATTAAAATAAAGGTTTAAAATGAAGAGATGCAAATTTTTATTGAATTTATTTCCTTTTTTTATAGAAATCTATGCTCGCTTTTAAGATATTGTGAATGAAAAGCATCAAACCTTTCAATTATATTCGTGAAGCATTACAATCAGAAAACATCTTTTATGGATACGATTTTCATTTTCATTTGAAAATTAAAAATAATAAATTTATATTTTTAATATTTAAATTTCTATTTACTTACTATTTTTAATAAATAAATAGAAATTTACGATGATCCCAATAACTGTCTTTTGTCTCTGACTATTTAAAAATATAATAAATTAAATTAATTAAAAGAACTGGGCGATGGACTGAGTCCTTGACCCTTTATCCCGTCATCTGAGTGAAATAAATCTGTGTGGATGTAGTGTTGTTGAGCTAAAAAGCTCGTCATGGCTGGGTAACGGCAATAGCCAAGCCTCACTTAAAACTTCATTGGCTACAGCATTGCCATTTGTTACCCTGGAAGTCCTAAAAAGGACTATTTCTTCTCCTTATAAGGACTGGCTTAAAGGGGCGAAGCAGGAATGCTTTTCATCTTCCCCGTTATCTGTAGAGGACAGTGTAGGAATAAGGTGTTATTGAGCTATTAAAGCCCTGATCATGGCAGGAGGGTAACATCAATAGCCAAGCCTCAGTTAGGACTTCATTGGCTACAGCATTGCAATCCATTGCTCTCCAATGGTATAGGATTGAATGAATCAATCACCGTATGTGTAAGTAAAGGTGATATCTCAAAAATATCGGACGATCTCTAGGCCACTCATTCGTGGGCGAAAGACCGTCCAAATCTCCGCGTTGGTTCTACTCAGTGAAACTCGAGTACCGAGCAGAACCGCTCACATTCCGAGGAAAATAATTCACCGGCAAGTACCCCTCAGCGGGCCGTACCGGAGAACACTTTCCCCGGAGACTCAAAGTGCTCCCTTAGGGCAAAACCTAAGAGAGCGAACTCATTTACCCAGGATAACAGCAACAGCCGAACCTCAGTTAAACTTCACTGGTTCAGCATTGCCATCCGTTACCCTATATATGGGCATCTCATATAAAATCAATCACCGTAATGTGTAAGTAAAGGTGATATCTCAAAAATATCGGACGATCTCTAGGCCACTCATTCGTGGGCGAAAGACCGTCCAAATCTCAGCGTTGGTTCTACTCAGTGAAACTCGATTACCGAGCAGAACCGCTCAAATTCCGAGGAAAATAATTCACCGACAAAGCCCCTCAGCGGGCCGTGCCGGAGAACACCTTCCCCGGAGACTCAAAGTGCTCCCTTAAGGCAAAAACCTTAAGAGAGCGAACTCAAAAACTCGTCGCCCAAGGGGGTAACAGCAACAGCCGAACCTCAGTTAAACTTCATTGGGACAGCATTGCATTGTTGCCATCCGTTACCCCCCAAGGGCATTAATGAACCAATCACCGACTATGTAAGTAAAGGTGAAATCTCAAAAATACGGAAAAATTCTCAGCGGGCCGTGCCGGAGAACACCTTCCCCGGAGACTCAAAGTGCTCCCTTAAGGCAAAAACCTTAAGAGAGCGAACTCAAAAACTCATCGCCCAAGTGGGTAAGAGCAACAGCCGAACCTCAGTTAAACTTCATTGGTACAGCTTTGCGTTGCTATCCATCACCCCCAAGGGCATTAATGAACCAATCGACTATGTAAGTAAAGGTTCAATCTCAAAAATATGGACGATCTCTAGGCCACTCATTCGTGGGCGAAAGACCGTCCAAATCTCAGCGTTGGTTCTACTCAGTGAAACTCGATTACCGAGCAGAACCGCTCAAATTCCGAGGAAAATAATTCACCGACAAAGCCCCTCAGCGGGCCGTGCCGGAGAACACCTTCCCCGGAGACTCAAAGTGCTCCCTTAAGGCAAAAACCCTAAGAGAGCGAACTCAAAAACTCGTCGCCCAAGGGGATAAGAGCAACAGCCGAACCTCAGTTAAACTTCATTGGTACAGCTTTGCGTTGCTATCCAT
The DNA here is from genome assembly GCF_054136105.1 of Typopeltis vanoorti. Classification (NCBI taxonomy): domain Eukaryota; kingdom Metazoa; phylum Arthropoda; class Arachnida; order Uropygi; family Thelyphonidae; genus Typopeltis; species Typopeltis vanoorti. Next base: position 119,465,763 of record NC_143557.1, on the reverse strand, counting down.
CACCCCCAAGGGCATTAATGAACCAATCGACCGCATCTCACGGTCGATTGATTCCATCCCTCCTATTTCTTCTCATTTCACGTTGTTACTTTTCAATTGTGATATTTGAGACAGTTGTAGGTGTCCTCCCGCGATGAGTCTTCTTCGGACTCTTTGGAGGTGTCAGAATAATAATAATAATAATAATAATAATATTTTCTATTGTGATTTATTATAATAATTATTTTTTTTTTGTTTTCCACTAATTGTTTTTATATTCGTATTTTTTAAAAGCAAATTGTGACATCATCGACTGCAGTACTAAATATATATAAAGCTTACCAAGATTTTTTTTTTAATGTGCTTTTAGCAAACAATAATAAATTGATTTTTTTTTCTTTGTAGATACTATATTTACCATTAATGATTACAAAATAATAATAATAATAATAATCGCTTAAACAATAGATTGCGTGTGGCTGAATACTCGCTGGCAGAAAATTTAAGATTTGAAAGAGAGAATAAAAACTACACGCTCCGTTTTGGGAGACAGTCTATCTAAGGGCAATTTCTTTCACGGACGTACCCTATTTTTCTTTGAATGAACTTATTATGTTGCTAATTTAACGCTAATCCGGAAACAAATGACTCAACTGCTGTAACACCATGTATCGCAAACGATCGCCCCACAGCTGACGTTATTTGTTATTCACTGTGCACGCATGTGTGCTTTCTATAATTATCCACTAACCTATTGTCTTTATGTGTCTGTCGTAGGAATCACAACGCTAGAATAGTCCTGCGAGTGACAGCAGAGGTTTGAATGACGTGTTCTCAGTAAGCAGTAGTATTGTCATGATGTTTAGCAATCGCTTACTTCAGGGAGGGTGTTCACTTTTCTGAATCGCCTGCTACAAGCGTTCGCCCTGTGCACAGTTCAAATCTTCCAGAATCATTAGGACTCATATTTGATTAGCTGTAACTTCGGATCTATATATATAATTTAAATTAAATAATAAAATCAATCAATTAATTATATAATAATAATGAATTAATAAATTAAAAAAAATATAATTAATTAAATTAAACAAACTGAATATAAATTGGCTAAAATGTCCTATTAATCAAGAACAATGTTGTTGATGATGGCAACAAAGTGCTCAGATTTTTTAACGAAGGAAGATGATTCTCCCATCAGGCCTTTCAGCAGTTTAGCCAAATGTCTGGTAAGACGATATGTTTTTAACTACTGGACGAAGCGGTATACATTCCTTGTGAATTTCAGAACTCTAGTACAGGTATTGAGAAAGGTGTGGAGAGTTGAGTGCTACTATGGTATTTCTGCTGATATCATAGACTGTTTTTAAAAGTTTGTTGGTGCGATTTTGGAGCTCTCTAGTGGGATCACGATTCATGATCTAGTATGGGTCTAACGATAAAAAAATTAACTGTAAAATTTTTGCCTAAGTTTCATGAATATCTTCAGTAAGATAATAACAATGGAACATAAGATAAAATATAATAATAGAATCAATTAAAAGAAAAAAACTTCACTACAGGCGTCAGAAGGACAACAGATGGTCAGTAAATTCTCAATAAAAGAAAAAAACATAACAAGATAATAATCAAGAATTTGCATAAAATGGATATAATAATATTTCCCATTAATGTACTGAAGATGCCCTTTTGATACTTAGGCGAAAATTTCACAGCTAATAAATTTATTTCACCTGTTTCCGTCTTTAATTTTCCAAAGAGTATGTCTCCGTATTAAGCAGGTGTCTGATTTTGTTGTTATACTCTTCTGAGACGAGAATGACAGTAGAGGTGATTTTGTCTTTCGGTAGGATCACTGTCTGAGTATCGCTTTTTAGACTTTTAAGAGCAGTCCGCACATTTATTGCAAGTGCTGATTTAAAACGAGCTAATGAAGCTTCTTACGTAGGTAAGACAAGCAGAAAAGAACCTCTGAAGATCAGTCGGTATCGAACGATGCCATTTGGCCATAATAACCTGGAATCGAATCCTGTCTAGGACGTGAAGAACTCTGATAAGAGTTCTTCACGGGTTAACTGAAAGAGTTAACCCGTCATATACGGAAGTGTCAGTGTTTTTTTTTTTTTTTTCTCCTGGAAACTTGGTTTTTCAAACCGCCAAACAGATAAACTGGTCAGAAGAATATACACAATTTACAGACGATGCAGGATTAGCTGCTCTATCACGAGCAATGAGAATTTGAGTCAAAGCCCACTCTGGCTTCCCTGTCTGGTGTAAAAGGATGGCTTTCTCGTATGCTAGCTGACCAATCCAGGCTTGTAACTTGCTTTGTTCTTTTTTTGTTTAAAGACACTTAATTTCTAACTTTAAGACGAGCTATTTTCCAGATATTACATGTTCATCTCTCCCTCTTTTCTCGGTTCTACAATTTCTGAATTGTGTTTAGCAATTCTTCTTTCATTATCTTTCAAATGGTTGACGAAGGTTATTCGACTTTTCGTATCTGCTATTTACTTATTCCTGTTTTGTGGGCATCCTTTTCTGGGTGCCCTCGTTCTCTGGCCTTTTCCTTTTTTTTTATGCTTCAACTCCCCCCCCCCCTCTCTTTCTTATTCCTTATAAAGAACGTCTTCTAAATATGCACAAGTGTCTTTTGATCTCACTCCGGACATAGAACAAAAGACCTATATATTAAATTTAGGCCTTCTTCCTTTGCAAAAATGTAATGTGTAACTAAGTTTTTATATTTTTTACTAATTCAGTTTAAAACAGTAATTCAAACCACTGTTTAAAATTCTCCAGATAGGCAATACGTGGTAATTCTTTACTGTTCCTCGTATAATATGTAACTTAAAACCGAATATTATAATATAACAAGTCAGCATTTATTTCCAATTAAAAAAAAAAAAAAAACCCTACCATTTTCAAAGTTTCTGTTTTTGAGCAACTAGGAACTCATTTTATGTAAGTACGTGTTACAGAGTTATTGAATATTTTGTTTGATTATAAACGTTTTATAGTGGCCCGTTTAATGAATTATCCAGGGATCACATAGCATGTATACAAAGGGTCTTGGCATTAACGAAGACCTTTTGTGTAATATTTATTTTCTTTTTTACCCTCCTGGTTACATTAAGTTAATCTTGGATCTTAAAATTCTTATTTTACGAGCACCTGTGAACATGTACAGCATTTATTTCCCTTAAATATTTTCCTTAAAATAAATAAATGCAGGCAAAGTTTACAAAGCTATCAAAACGCCCAATGGATCTTATTATTACTAGTTAACATACCCAAAAGACTAAAGTAATAAATTTATACTGTAATAGAGATCTCGTCATGTAAAAAATTTCAGGTTTATCTGGAGAAGGGTTTCTGGATTATCTAACTCTTAATAAGTATTAAATGTACGATAGGTTTACAACCTTTCGTGGATGAGAGAAACATAAATGTAATAAAAATCTCGTACTAAATTTGACGACAAAATGGCACTTGACAGATCGTATCCAAATGGGTTGTCGTGTTATCAGCAATGGCACATTTACAGAATCAAACATTTATCTGAGACATATCCCATCCTTCAACGCTCATGTCTTCCTCAGATTTCTGTAGATGATGTATCGGTCGTTCTTCACAGAAACTAAATATGCCAATCTGTGGAAAAACGCGAAGCTTATCAAACGGCTAGAAACAGTGGAGGCTTAGAACTGCTTCAACTTAAAAACTATTTGTGGTAACAAAACCAATCAAAGTACAATGCACTGCACTTCTTGAAGGATAGTAAACTTACGTTGGAGACAGCACCTGAGCACTCAGTTATGCTCAGGCATCCTACTTATGGTTTTCCCAACAGGATAAAGATGAACGTCTTGCACGGAAACCTAAACATGCATGATGTATTGTCTCATAATATGGATATCTAATATACTGAAGGTATCTTCGTAAACATAACCAGTCTACATTCAAGATGCAAACAGGTGACAAAAGTTTCTTCATAACAGAACACAATGTTGTTCATATTCTGCAAAACTAAGCCACAAACCAAAAATAACAAGCATAGTCAAGTATTTCCATATTCCATACAGAATTTATACCAGATGAGAAATCTCAAGTGTCCGAACAACTGGAACCTCCCCATACAGAACGCTGAAATAAGAAGATAAATAAATAAAAATAATTAAACATTTAAAAAAAAATGAAGAAATAACACTTGCAATTAATTTTGTCGTTAAACTCTAATATTGAGGCATTAAAGTTTTTATTTATTTATTTTGAGAACATAGCAGTTAACGGATAAAATTTCTTTTAAGTGGTACAATGGATTCTGTAATGAATCCTCATGATTCTGTAGTGAATCCCTATGACGAGTGCTATAATTGCATCACGGTACGAAGTATTAATAATATACCTTCCACAATTAAAAAAACTGAACTTGAGAATTACAGAGGAATTTCTAAGTTTTCTAAGTAAAAAAAAAAAAAAATGTGGAAGACAAACTTGAAGGCCAAACGTGTGTTGTCAGGATCAGATTTTTACATTAGGACAGGCATTTGAGAAATCATGGAGATATAACAAGGATCTGTATTTAAGTTTTGTAAATTTGGAAAAGGTATATAACAAGAAGCTTTTCAATAAGTTAAGTCAGCAGTTAGAAGTTAAGGAAATACAAGAAGATGGTTTGATGTTAAATCAGGTGTGAGAGAAGGGTGAACATTGGTTCTACTGTTATCCATCATCTATATGGATCACATTATGAAGGAAAGTGGTATTAAACCTGATATCAAAATTGAAGATGTTAATCTCAGCTCCTTATTTATGCAAATGATATCAGACTCCTAAATAAATCCACTATAAGTTTGCAGATTCTTTAATTAAATTAAATGACTCCAATAATTTTGGAGTCATTTAATTTACTTAACAAAGGCTTCTCTGCAAAAGGAAAACACAATGATGTTACCCTGAATGGGTTTTGAATGAAAATGTTTTCATTTTATTTTACTTTTTTTTTTTCAACATTAATAATTTGAACAATATACCGGTGTGCGAAAAAACTCGCTCCTGCATTTTTTTTTTTTTTTTACATAAAAGGTAATGATTTCCATGTGACATGAACTTTTGATAAATTAGTATTTACGTTTGACTAGTAAACCTAAATAAGCTCATTATGGTAAACAGGCTGATTGGATAAACTTATTGGACAAGTGGGTCGCAGGTTCATGTTATTGCAGTAATATAAACAGGTCTTACTACAGTCAGCTCTCGGAAGGCCACTCAAACTGGTCTGCAGATCTTTGTTTCCATTTCATCTAGTGGAAAGAACATGTTTTATGGAGAGTTTCCGTCCTGTGTTCATTTGATGTGAAATACAATACGGAATCCGTCGGACGGATAGGAATAACGGAGGTCAAACTGAACTGAATAAAGACGCGACCAGCCGTCAAAAAAACATGTGATACGGCGACTCCTCATTTGAAGGTCAAAAGGATGAATAAACACCTCCACGTGATCTGGACACTGACATTGCGGTCTCATAATAAAGGAGCAACAGCTGGAGAGGAAACAGATCGCATATACACAGGTTCCAGTGTCAAGGCCATCGGCTTGGGACGAGGCCAAGGTTTGACTGGGTGCCGCCGAGTGGAATTGCAAGCGTTACATGCGTTGAAGACCTGAGGCACAGAACGTATAATAGCAGCTTTCCTGTAGAGAGTCAGTGACGTCACATTTTATGATCCCCATGGAAACTAACAAGAACCACGTTGTTTATTGGAGGCTTTCGATGAGGCATCTGATTTGTTCTAAATCAGGACATAGTTACGAGCCACAGATGTGTGGTTATTGCTCTCCAAACTTTTATTTTTTGGGGGGGATATTCGACAAGTACGCATCAAACGGCAACTATGAAGGTACTTCTTCAGAGAAGAAGCGAATGTTCCGATTCTGATACCATACTAATATGATATGACAAAATTTATTCCCAGAAATGATCAAGCAAAAGAACATGCCAGTCGTATAAGTTTAAATAAATAAATAGGTGAACTTGCATGCAAAATCGACATAAAAATATCTATGTCGCCTTGAATCATTTTTTTAATATATATATATGTGTGTGTGTGTGTGTGTGTGTGTGTGTGTGTGTGTGTGTGTGTGTGTGTGTGTGTGTAAATGTTTTTACCTTGGGAATAATGTATATTAGGGTTACCAAGTAATTTTATATATTAAGGATACCAAATAATTTTATAAACTTGATTATTTACTCCTAATCCCAAGTAAGCAAACAGTTAAGTTTGCATCTGAAACGTAGTTCAAGTCTAAAGGTGGTGCACCACCTTTAGACTTGAACTACGTTTTTTTTTCCATTGTAAAATTGCGTCCACTCAAAAGTTTATCTTCTAAATAAGGTTGTTAACTGTGTACTTTTAGGCTGGAGATTGGCTTTCAAAAAATTCTCCAATCAGTCCGGCAAACGTTTTTGTCTTTTTTGAAAGGAAAAAAAAAAAAAAAATATATATATATATATATATATATATATTAGGATAACCAAGTAATTTTATAAACTTGGTTATTTTACTCCTAATCCCAAGTATGCAAACAATTAAGTTTGCGCCTGAAACAAAGTTCAAGTCTAAAGATGTTACAACACCAGGGCAACTCATTGTAAAGGTGGGTAAAGCTCTGATCACTATTCTTAGTATTTTCCATAATGTAAAGCACATGTCACTAAGAGATGTATACTGCAATACATTATGGGTGGGGTCACTACCCAGACCGGTTTCAACCTTTATATATATAACTTCAATTCATGAAAACTTCCTCTAATAGGAATGTAAAAAGTGAAAATCTTTCACTTTTCTTATGTAGTTTAATAACAGGACTGGTATCTTTGTATATAACTATTTCAAGGTTTGTTTCTTCAATATCTCGTTTTAATAGCGATTCTAGGATAGCGAAGGTTTTAATGGATCACATGTATGCACATGTTTTTTATATGATCTCCCTAAGAGGATGAATATGATCAACAGCAATGTAATTACGTTTAATTGTACCTGTTTCTGTAATTACATATAATCAAGCTGACGCATTATTTCTATTCTCTTCCTTCTATACAGAAATCAGATATTGCAGCAATGGCCAACTTACAAGATTTCAAAACAGAAAACCAAGACATTACAATAGAAAAATAAGGATAATTATAACTTTTTAAGGAACTGAAATACCACACAATTTTCTTTTATAAGAAAACCTAACTGTGGAAGTTTTTTTTTTTAATCAATTAATAACTAACAAAAATTCGTGGATAATTTTACAGTCAGATGTGAGTTCACCCTGCTCATTAGGCTTAAACTGACTTGAAAACATGCTATGTTTAGTCTGAAGTAGAGCTACTGGATTAGCTAATCTCTTGGTATTTATAAGGTATACTAATGTGTAAAAGAGTCTCTGTGGCTTAGTAGGTATAGACGAAGCCCTTTGCTCGGAAAGACCTGAGGTCGATTCCCGTCCAAGACGTGAGGAACCTTTATTTAGTCTCAGTCGACTAAAGGTGAGTTAACTGGTCTCGTACGGTGGTGGATGGTTTTTTACCCGGAAACTCGGGTTTTTCGTCCCCCAGAACAGGCAAACCAGCCCCGTGAACACACACGGATTTACATGTCAGTCATGAATACTTATGACAATATGTGGAAGAGATAGGGTCCTCACCACATGTCGTTACGCCCGTAGTTAACCATAAGTCACATTATGGTAGTCAACCTCCTAGATCGGAGACGGCACATGAATGGAATGCGTGAAAGATATTACAATATTCTGTGGGCGAGATTCGCAATTTAAAAAATGCGATTTTTTCATAAGATAGTATAGCGGCAACCAACTAACCATTCCCGATGATTTCCTCTGTGTAAAAATGAAAGATGAATCTGAGTAATGCACAGTTCAGAAGCATATCACAAAGACCGTGATGCCTCACCCATTGAGAGAAAGAGAGTACGAAATACCATAAACCCTATCAGTGATGTTTAAAGAGAGGTTACACAAATAAAACTACTTTCTTTTTGATAAGTTTGTTTTCTTGAAGCCTAGAAACAAAACCTTGTTTCCTAGTGCCAACTTCGTGTGATCTTTTAGTTATATTTTATGCCTCATCCGTGTTTCATAATATAAAAGTTAAAGAAAACATAAGGTTAAGATGTACTATAGTACCTATAATACATTGTAGTACCTATAATGTATAATGTAGTACATATAATATATTTTTAATATGATTCCTGAGTGTGACTCACACATTCAGGAATGTGTGAGCAAAGTTAATCTAACATGGTGATGTCACTTACACAAAATAGAAGAAACGTTAGAAAAATTGAGTTTGATGGCAGGAAAAAAAAGACTGAAAGGAAGACCGAAATATAAGATAAAAATATTAGAGTCCTGGTAGATAAAAGATTGATTTGTTGATAGGAAGTTAGTAATAATGTACACTTTTCATGTAGCACTATCATCGTGTCTTGTATGCCATGAATCTGATGGTGATCTTAATAAACTGAAAAAAAAATTACATAAATATATTATTTGTTATTATTATTATCCAACAAAATTATTAATATATCCAACTATTTATTTTTCGACTAAATTAACAATATCGTTTATCAGCATCAATCGAAAACCACTGCGAAAGAGTTAAAAAAGATACAAATAAAACTTCCTAGCAGTGTTGTAGGAAGAAAATGATAAATGAGATAAAGTTTTGACTAGATTTTCGCATAGTCCATCAAATTATAAAGTACTCAAGCGATTCTCATGAGCTAAGTGGAAGGCATGAAAAAAAAAATATATATTAGAGTGCTTTCTTTGGAGATTAAGCCAGTAAAAAAAGTGGTCAACCTAGATGGCGTGCATGTAGTGAACTCACGAAAAAGTAATCTTTCGGAACGAACAGGATATTCTTACTTTTCAAAAAAAAAAGTATCAGTTTAAAACGGCAGACATGGAGGGGGGGGGGGACAAAAAAGGAGTAAATGTCAGTGCTCCAAGAAGGTTAAAACTTAATAATACATTAAAAACAAATCCTTTATGCGATACAAATATTAAATATTTTAATTTAATTTTAATGCTTAAATTAATGCACATTCATCTTTGAAAATCACAAATCATATTGCCTCGGGGTAAAATAGGCTGCTTTGTTCATTTATCCCGGCTGTTGGTGGCTGTGTTTCTCGGAAACAGAGATATTTCTATTCGTCACGTTTCTGGTTTTACTTAGGTTGCCATGTGCATTCCGAAAGGCCAAAACATGCGAAGTGCAGATTTCTAAGGCATTTTCCACACGCTAAGTAATTTCCTTTGGACTACAGATCCTTGAGGCATTTATTACACATCATGACTCGCTCACGTACTCGAGCTATTAGTGAACCGTTGGCAATGATGCCATCCTTCTATCGTTGATAGAAGAACACCTAAATTTTGAATACTGGTAATGAAAAGTAGTAGGCAGATTTAGACACTTTCAAATTAAAAAAAAAAAAAAAAAGAAAGAAAGAATCTGCGTCCTCTGATGATGGTGCTTGATAATATTAATAATTTGATGGGAGAGACATAAAAGTTTTAATGTTATAATGCAGACGCATATTTATAAATAGATGTATTATAACCCTTATCCCATTTATGGTATTATAAGTACTAAAAGTGAGCTGCCTTTTGTGCGATATGTATATGTGCAATTTCAGCCAAAAAAGTCTCCTCAAATTATTGAAATACTACGGGAAAACAGATTTCTTTGCACCGCTTGAATTAAAAAGAAAATCGATTACCAGTACGAAAATACCTTGCTTATTCGTGCTATAACCAAAACAACCTTCTCTAAAATATCACACGAAGTTCCTGTTATTGTAAAAGGCAGGAAACCAATTTCTTTATCTGTTAAGCGAAGGAAGAACTTGTTCAGAAGTAAATAAACATTTCACAACGTACTGCAATAATGAAAATTTTCCACACAGAACGTGCTGTGAGTATCACGTTCCATGCCAGGCCAACGTATTACATCACCGATCAAGGTCACTTCATCCATTCTACGTTTCTGGCAGGTTTCCAAAATGGCTGCAACAAGCACAGTTGAGTTTCAAAAGTTAAGCGGTAAACATATAAACAGTTTTGAATTATATCCACTTATCTGCTTAAACGACTGACGTCACCCTAAATCGGCGATGCTTTTTAGCACTCTGTAACAAAAACAAGAACGCATATTTTTGTATATTTAAAGTTTATGATACGTAACATATAGGCTTGTATTCTAGCCTTTTTAGTCTCTTTTTCAGGAGAGTATATCTATAGTGTCTATATTTAACCAAGTTATCTTTCCCCGTTTTGTTTTTAAAGGGGTAAGAGAGAAGATGTAGTAGTTGTTTTGCTTTCCTAGTCGCTCTAGTTAACACTAACAATTACGCTATACAACATGGGAATATAAGTTTCTTTTAAGCCACATATTTAAGACCATTTTTTGTAACTTCACTAAATCTATGTCGACGTGTAGAAAAAGATAGGAAGTTTTATTCCAACCGGAAGCTCATGTGCTGGAATATTTTATAAAGATTTTTCGCTAGTATGAATACAAAGAATCATGACGTCACAAACGCAGACGATTCTCATTGAGAAAGGCAACGACGCGGAGGGATACATTCACTGTTATATCGATAGGGCTGCAGACTCGCGAAATAGATTTTTTTTCTTTTTGTATCTTCATTTTGTTCTAGATTGAGTGAAAGTTTTCTTAGTAGTATAAACATTTGCATTCTTTCTCGTACCGTTTAAAAATAAGCGCTTCGTATCTTTCATTTGCTAACAGTACCAGGTATTGTGTGAACATACAGTATGTGTATGTGTTGTGGTAACGTGGTCGCTTCGATGGCTATCAATGATACGACGTGCTCCTGTTTCTAAGAGGAAATCGAATACCTTAGTTTACACAGGCAAGTAGTGCGTGTTTAGCCAGCGTTAAAAATAGTTGACTGGAACGGCAGATGTATAGGTAGTTAGGTAGTCGCTATTCACACACAAATACCAAATAACCAGTGTCAGATTAAATTTAGGCGACAGGACTCTTAACCCATGTACGGCTGGAAACCTGGAGATTTACATTTTTTAATTTGGAACCGAAAATGATCCTTTTAGGTTTTTGTAAACATTTTCAAAAGGTATACAGGTTTATACAAACCTTTCTATGCTATCGAAAGAGACGATTCATAACAAGTACTGAATTACATTTAAAGCCTAATATAATATATATTTCTTTCTCTCATCATGTCCTTATTAGCCTGATCTGCTAGTCAATTACACTTTCACAGAATAAGGTAGAGCAGCCATTTTCAAAATAAATCGGAACTTCGTAAGTTAGGACAGTAATTCCCCCTGGTGGATAAAATAAGCAATATATCAGCATTTGTCTGAAGCCAAATGATACTAAACAAATATTTGGGCTGTATAGTAGTCTCACGTTGCATACGGAATAAACGCAGCTATAGTTAGAATTTATCTCTTCTACGATCAGGGTCTTGTATCGAATACCATCGCTGTCTGGAAGTTTCTGGGTCACGAGTAATGAGATGCGTGAACTTAATTAATAAAAGAAATCCATCAAAAGGCACTTGTATTCGAAGAAACGTATGAAAGCAAAGTATGGTTATGCTCGCATCATTTAATTCTAGAAGGCTGGATCGGGTTTCCTGAATGTCTGAATTTGCGTCCTATTAAAATATTCTGCCTTTCACCAATGTCAGCGAAATTATACAAAATTCATTAATGATCCAGAAATATTTATGTACCTATTTAATTTTATTTTTAATTACTTTCGTCTAGAAATAGATTATTCTCATTGCAAAATCTGCTTATAACATTCTCCTATATTAAGTGGCTTTGATATTAATGCATCGAAACAGTTTCTTTCGTTAACAGTTATATTTTAATGTATAATCAAGAACACTTGGTATACTTTGAGCCGTCAGCAAAATACGTGAGAGTTAGACTTTCCATTATAAGCAGTAAAATTGAAACTACTCGAATATTATTTCTTTCTACTATAATAATGAAATAAAATAAATCCGGTAGCACCTTTTATTTCTTATAGGGTGTTGGCGAGCAGTTATAGATTCTAACTTGGAGATTGAGGACTTCGATAATAACTTCTTAATAATTTATTATTTATTTTTTTTTTATTTTGTAACTCCGCGGCATTGCAAAAACAAGAAATAACATTCATTAATAAATAATAATACAAATATAATAGTATAATATCCAGAATGATACATTTATGAATATTTTCATACATCCAAAATGATATGTAAGTCACTGCATTGCCTTAAATCGTTTATTTGATTCATCATCTCTTTTTTTGGGGCCACTTATCCATTGAGAAGTCTCTCTGAAGCTGGAATGGAACTTGGATGCTTTCTTATCATAAATTCTGTTCTAGTGGTGGCACATCTTCCCCTCCTCATTCCGGATAATGAATATCCTTTCTTGTATTCGCTGTAAACTATTCAATGCTCGAATGTTAAGCTTTCAGGTGCCTAGACACTTGGGCACAGTATCTCATGTTGGGGTGAAAAAGATTAAATGTCTGTTCCAGTTGCCTAGCTGGCCTGGTTGGCTGAGTGGTTAGTGTAACCTCTCTCCAGCTAATCACAAACATCCATGTCCATGGCAGGTTCGAATCCTGCCCTAGGCATGGATGTTTGTGATTGTCTGTGGAAATGCTAGTGCTGGTAGTTGGCGGTAGATGGCATTGGTGTAGTTGCGGTTAGTGGATTGAGTGGTTCAGAGTTGTAGCGTAGGCACCCTCGCTCGATGAGTCTTTGGACTCCCTGGAGGTGTCACGCAATAATAATAATCATTCAAGTTAACTCTATGTAAACGAAAATGAATTTCTCATGACTTAGCTTGATATCTTGACGCCTATTCGTGGAAACACACTGTAACGTAAATCCATTTCACAAACACTATGATTTTAGGTTAGACTAATAAACTAGAGAACTTTACTTTATGTTTACGTATGTATACATATGAAGTGGTTGATTTAAACCAACCACTCGACAATTCCTTAAAAAGAAATGTTTGTTTTCCCTACGAAAACCTAACTTAACCTAATTTAAATATTAAAAGCTATGAATTGATATCATTGGATACAAAGTCATATCTTTATATAATATAAAATAATTTATTTATTGGGAAGCTCAACATAGCAAAATGATAAGAAGGTTGTCATTACTTTCAAATAATTTGGTAGTAGTCCAATTTATCCACATATACGATTTATTTATAAATCAACAAATTCCTTGACACTTTCTTTTTAATACAAATTTCGAAGTTATGTAACTTCTAAATTAATTTTATTCTGTTTGAAAGCTCTCTATCCTCAGGTTATTAATTTATTTAGTTTATGTTTATGTTTATGTCTTTATTAGATAAAGACATAAACAACTTGAGTGGTTTATTGAAGCTTGATTTTCCACCATGACAATCCACCCGATCATTCTACTTTATTTGTGAAGTGTGAAAGAATGTCTAACCAAAGACAACAAAACTGTAATTTATTTGTTTACCGATTGATTGAAAATTATTGTATATTCGAGATCAACAGTGAGTGATGTCATTAAAACAAGAAAACGAACAGGTGGGGGGGGAGGGAAGAAAGAAAACAAAATAATAAAAGAGAGAAACACAAAATCCAAGAAACAGTGATGCAGACGACATAAAGTGACGAGAGATAAGAGTATGCTGAAAAGTCTGGACTAGCGGATTATCAATTTGAAGTTTAAGATGTCGAAATTGTAGAGATGTGCACGAGAACATAATGCACAGAACTCTACAGCCTCAATTTCTATGGAAGGGACGTTGCATATTAGTCGAATATCGCCCCAAACATTGTGTTTGGTTTGACTTGTCAGGTGTAGAGTTCTTCGTGATTGGACAGCTAGAACATAGTAGAATGGAGTGACTAATCAGGATACACATTATTCGGAACAAACAGATATATTTGGGCGTTGTGATTGCCAAGAAAATATTATTTACCAGATTACATCTTCCCGTCTGTTAAGTATGGTCGAGGCATTCTCATGATAATGGAGACACTTCTCCTGGAACTAGAATTCCTTGTCATAACGCATAGAAATATTAATACTGCACATGATTTGTACAATCACTTTTTGTCTGCACTGCAGCAATATACACTCAAGAAATGGGTGTATGCAATGATTAGTTTGACCAGCACAGAATTCGAATAAATCAATCCTATCTAGTGAGAAAACTATTGGGTGTGAGAATTTAATGTTTGTAACCTTAATCTTATTAGGTTTTTCAAATCGAACAATTTGTATCTTGTTCGTATTTTACTGTAGAGCTTTTGCACCTAGAATATATGTGATGAAGACCGTCAGGTCTTATATATATGTGTGTAATAATTATAATATATTATAATTATTATTATTCAGTAACACATCCACAGACTATCCGCGGGAGGACACCGCAATAAAACTTGATGTCTACTCTAAATCATCTTTCCATTGCACAATCCACCACACTCACATTATGTCATTTATTCCCCACTAATAGTATTTCTGTCTGGCTTTCTCCATATGAGATCAGTTAGATCATTTTGAGAGGAAAAAGTCCATATCAAGATTCTACCATTATGACGAAAATCAAACTAGGGTCATTTCCAATCAGAGACCACTTTGTCCTAGTAAGGCGGGGTCAGACTATAAATAAATTGATTACTTCCTGGATACTACTGAACGGGAGTCAGACCGTTTCACACGGAGGTGGTAAGGTTTTTTTTTTTTTCATCCTACAAGCCTACTGAAGGGTTTTTTTTAGGCTAAAAACGGTAGATTTTATTTATTTATTATTTTATCTACTACTACATTGTCCATATAGTAGAAATCAGAAGTTGTCTAATGTTATTAAAAATAATCCAGTATCTTCAACCATATATCCGATCAGCATGGGGGGGGGGGGGAATGATCCGACATAATACCTGTGATACCTCAATTTTTCCTTCGCTATTTTTTTTTTTTTTTTTTTCTTGAAAGGAATCAGTTATCAGGAGAAATCAGTAGTGGGCCAGAATTTAGTCGGCACGAATGCTGACTGGCGAAATGTAAGTTCTATATTGTACTATACATTGTTAAAATTGAGCCATTTCACAATGTCGCGATTGTTCCGCAAAGGAAGACAAGTACTCCGTTAGAAAGGATGTCATTTAATGTCAGTGCACCGACTTCAGACTCAGAATGATACGTTCGACTTCATTTTCTGTGTCAAAGATCACTTATTGTATTTTAGCTGAAAATGAATGTCCTACTTTCAGAGACTTTGACCTACTTTTTTGGCAATATTACGTTCGCTGGCTTTCTACAACTCCCTTTAACCGACAATTAGGACTTCCGCTAGAGAAGCAAGGAACAATGAATTTGGTCGCAGTGAGCTCCAATGGTCTCATCCTAGGTCCGGTCACCGTTATATTTAGCTGGAAGCAAATGGATGAGTGTCCATTGTCATAAGATGTTTCATAAATTCTCCTCCTCCAAATAAAAATAAATAAATAAATAAACGTATTTCTCAAATACAATTGATAAATGCAACATTAGCATTATTTTAATTATCTCATCTTTCTAGACGGAGCCTGTGTAGCTTAGTGGATGTGGCGTTTGCACACCACGGTGCTTGACTGCACGAAGGGAGACTTTGTTTCGAATCTAGTCGCCGACTAGAGGAAATTTTTCTAAGCCTTTTTCGACCGGTTCCCGAGTTAGTCGATCTCTGGCATGGGCAAGAGGGTTTTTTCTCCCGGAAACTCGGGTTTTTCGTCCCGTAAAGTCAAGAAAATCGACCGTAGAACCCACATTATTTCAGACATTAAATATATTGTGTTAGGGTTAGGAACCACGAAATGGCGGCACTTGTTGAGCCGTCCCTCTTCACTGCATGTCACTTAATTAGTGATAGCTTCGGGCCAGCTATCTCTCATTGGCTGCCAGTGGAGATTGAACTGCCCACTCCATCTCCAAAAGTTAGATAGTTCTAAATGGCCTTGCCTATTCCCTATATACGGGAATAAAAGGCATTAGCTGATTTTTTTTTTCATCTTTCTAGACTTAGCCTGCACGGCAAAGCAACTTGGCTACATTAAAACCTAATTAATACTATGATAGGGTAGTTTATCCTATTTGCAAAATTTCCATCTGTTTAATGTATGTATGTGACAGTTTGTCTGTCTTTTGGAATGAAAAACTCTGTCATCTCCGTATGAGACTAGCTACTTCACCTTTGAGGAATCCTTATAAAGATTCTTCCCTTCTTAGAGATATTCCAACTCAGATCTTTCTAAACGAAAGGATTGCTTTTAAGACTAAGCTGCAGATACTCATTATGCTAATCATAAATAAAATAAAAGTAAAAATAAAACACAGAGAGAGGGGGATGTAGGGACAGCCATTGCAGATCTGGATAATATTGAATTTTAATGTGTTCTTGTTTCTTTTACCAAGAAGCGTCTGTTATAGTGACAGAAGTGTCCAGAGTGAATGATATATTGCTAATGAATGACTGGACATGAAATAAGTAAGCCCAGAAAGGTAAACAGATGTAGCGGGAAATAGCCTTGAGTAAGACGAATAATATTGTCATTTAAGTTTTAACTGGAAGTTAAATAATGCTAAAGAAAACCTAAGAGACGAAATAAAACTTTACATACTCTACATGTGAATATACAACCATGATAAACTCGATAATATAAATATAATAAAAATAAAAAAATCAACTAACGCCTTTTATTCCTTAATAGGAGTAGGCGAGGCCTTTATACCCTATATATAAATATAATAAAACGTATAAACTTTTATACTTTATATTATAAAATATAAATCAAATAAGCAAACTGCCGAAAGAAAAATGAATGTTAGTTATTTTGTAGTGGAGGAATTAGCAAAGAAAGAGATATGTATTGTTCTTTCTCTTTCTGAAGCAAATAATAATAATAATAAAAGGTAGGGAAGAACAAATAGCAATGTTCAAATTATTCTACGGTTAACCCAGAAACGCTAACAGCCACTACCACAACAGATGAGGATCTCCAGAAAGATAGAAAAAGTCGCAGATTCTCTAGAACCTGGAACGTTTCAGGGCGTCTACCTTCTCTCTCAGTAGAAAGAAACCGTTTGATAATGTAAAGAAAGCTATTAGGGACGACATAAAAGACAGCAGTCTGCTGACTAATCATAAAACATTAGAATGTTATGTGAAAACCTTCTAATGAATTTTCGATATAGTTTAACTGACTAAAGGAACAAAATCTTGATTTATAAAAAAATATCAATAAAGTAAAAAAGAACTCATGTATTACTCCAGGATGCTTACTGCTCTCCGTTATGGTATGGCCTCGTTTTTCCTGGGACTTTTGTTTGTGATGTCACGAATATTGAATTCTGAACATTCCATTCAATGCAGTGTTTCCTGCTGTGTGGCGTTTCTACGGAACTGACCATTGTCTCTTTCAACAAGACAAGAACTGCGTTATATAGCCGCTATTGTAATTGCATGGTTTGTGGGCATGAACATCACTACAATTGACTAGCCTCCACAGAGCCTTGATATCTTGGACAAGTCTTCTATGTGAATTTATACATTTCATGTTTGAATATGGTATTTCTGATGACTATCCTACCAGAAATTTAGCAGGTAATTATTAGCACCGCTCTCTAAAATTTCCCTCATTTCTATAAGTAGTTTTGGTATACATTTACTTCGCTACTGTTTAAATCTCAAAAATTGATCAATTCACTATATTCCCCTTTTAAATGTCAAGTTGCCTTCTTTAAACGAAATTCCTTCGCTTCCTTTGTAGAACCTATGATGGGCACATGGTTTAATTATTCTTTGATGTTAGTCCACATTACTCTGCTTGAAATTGCCTTTAATTCAAGTTTATTGTTGAATCTACCCTATAATATAAAATTATTATTATTCCTAATACCTCCAAGGAGTTCGAAGACTCATCGTGGGAGGACAACCACTACATCAAACCTCTACTGCGAATCATCTTCATCTATCGCCCACCTTCACCACCACAGCCAGTATTTTTTGTCTGTAAATTGCTTGTATTCTGAAGGGCCGATTTGTCTGTATGAAAAACCTGAGTTTCCGGGAGGAAAAACCCTGCTACCTCCATGAGATCGGCTAACTCACCTTCGATTGAAATCGTCCAGATAAAGATTCCCCCAGTCGTGACGAGAATCGAACTTAGGCCTGTTCCAATCGAAGGGCGCAATGTACCATCGTTCTTCCAATTGCGCTACAGAGGCTAAAATGATAAGCCTTTTTATGTATAACGTTTCTTGTCAAGTTATTTGAAATCCTGAGTGTCGAGTCATCAGAATTCAAGAACCGGCCTACCAGTCCGGAACTCGAGAGGGTTGGGCACCGTAGGCGTCAGAGCCCCTTAGTACTATATATATCCTTCGTCACCGGATTATAAACATTTTGTGGTCATAATTTAGAGAATGTTACAAGTTTTGCCTTCGTTTCAGTAACACCAAATCACAACATGATACTATCCGAATTATTCTGTTCTGCTTTTTTTCCACTGGTACACCTTACTATGAGGGCTTTGCAACCTCGTCTTCTTCCTTGCGTTATATCCGCTATTTTACATGATGCAACTTTAAGCGATCCCAACTGGCTTGTCACAGAGCCTGACGTTGAGAAGAAATGTATTTTTGTGTGTTAACAGGGTCGGTTTGATTAATGAAAAACCCGTTATCAGGAGGAAAAAATTCTCCACCTCCATACGAGACCGAATAACTCACCTTTAGTCGAAAAAGACCTGATAAAGGTTCTTCACGTCATGGACGGAAATCGAACTCCTATACCACTGAGCTATGGAGGTTCGCTTTGCAGCCTCAAATATCTGGGATTAATATTTAATGACTCAGGGACATCAGAATCCCTAATCAGCTACTGAGAGATGTAGGTAAAGTAATAGTTCAGAATGCTGGATCTTCATTGTGGGTGAATTACTATGTATCGTGTTGTCTGCATTTCAGATGGCATTCTTGTCCTGATACCTCTAGTCATTGATAGCAATGAACTCGATTTTCACAGTAACAGCTAAGGGTGAAGCCCAGTCACTCCTGAATTTCCAAAGTAGTTAGGGATATGAGCTCTACCTGTACGTTTGGTAAGGGAATAAATAATACAGAATGAAAATATCCATGATTTTTTACAATAAATTTTCACAGAACTTGAATGGTCTTATACATTGCAGCTCCTCCAAAGAAATCATATGAGGCTCTTCTGCACATTACACCCAAACAAGAATTGAATGTCCATTTTGACAATGTATGAAATTTTTTTAAATTTAATATTGATTTCATACATAAAAGGTCAAAGGACCTACAAGCACATCAGTGCTGCATGTGTGTAGAGTGAAAGTAAGGACCGAGTTTTACTTTTTTTTAAATTGCATATTGTTTTTGAAAATACTTGTGGAAGGCTGATACAATTTTTTTTTTCTTCTTCTTTTCTTCAATGTATTATTCAATGCAAACTGGCCAGAATAATACAATGTATTATTCTGGCCAATTTGCAGAATGAAAAACTACTTTCTGGAGTAACAACCCCTTCCAAGAACAGCTAACTCACCTTAATTGAATATTTAGTTTATTAATGTCACACATGTAGTAAGTGGAGAATTTGAGTTAGTGATATGAAGTAGCACAAAAAAAGACGGTAGAATTAAGAAATACCATTTTTACATAACTGAGATTATCAAGGCAGATGAAAACAGATCCTTGGAAATATCCATAACATTTAGAAACCATAAGATAAATCTGAATGCTATGAATTTGGGCATATGCTGCTATTAAGGGTTCGGCAGACCTAAACAAAAAATGAAACTCAGATTTGTAGAAATGTTTTGATAAAAATAATTACTGTGATACATAATTTCTGGATATGGACCAGTCATTATTAATGTTCTAGCAAGAAGGTATAAGTTCATAAGAGAGAACACACAAGAAAAATTTAATGCATAATTCAGGTTAAATAGAGTTAAGATCTCACCTAGAACAATCTATAAAAAGAGAAATAAAATGTAAAAATTACAGAGGAATCTCTCTACAGTGTTCTAGGTAAGATTTATATAAGTGTACTAGAAAAGAGCCTAAGAAAAATTTTAGAGAAGAAAGTTGAACAATATAGATTAGCAAATAGGGGTTTTTGATCAGATTTCGGGTGGATCTATAATTTAAGCTTCGCAGATCTGAAAAAGTGCATATGACAAGGAATCAAGAGAAAAGCTGGAATTGGAGGTACAGGAAGAAAATTTGATATAAAGTGAGTTAAAAGGCTTATCTCTACTGTTATCCTTCATTTATGTGGATCATATGCAAAGTGGCATTAAATTTCATCTATTACTACTACTATTATACTTAAAAAAATAAAAAATCCAGTACATGTTCCTAGGCCTATTTTAAAAATGAAAACTGCTATAGGAATTTTGGCATGAAAGCAGCAACATAAAGACAAAAACCATGAAAATATCTCAAGAAGATATATAGGTTTGTCTGTTGAGAAAGCATCAATTGCATTCACAACAGAACATAATAGGGCAGAATATTTGAGCTTAGGCATTTTTTTTGGTGAAGATGATAAATAAAATTTGGAAATAGACAATGGGATAAGCAAATCCAGTTGAAAACTAAATGAATAAATTTGTTATGCAATAAAGAGAGAAATTAGCAAAACCATTGAACTAGGTGTACATAACAAAGGTTGGTTCAAACTGGTTTTAATTTATGGAATCATATATGAAAAAAATCAGAAGTGAAGAGACGACATCAGTAGCAAGAGCATATGTAATCTGCCAAAGTCAGATAGTAGATTGACCACTATCTGACTACTTTGGGACTACATAAACTAACACATGTATACTGAAAAACCCCCAAAATAGCTTAGCCTTTTCTTTCCAACTTTATAACACACAAACAGTTTCTTGATAATGCTCAGCTATTATGTGTGTTCTCAAATAATGACACAGCAGATGTGTTAAATCAATATCATCACTTGGAACCTTTGAGAATCAAGCTAACCAAACATATTTGATATTTGACTAAATATTTAGTCAAATATTTGGTTGACTTCATAATTCTCATTGCAAATTCGATTAATGCATTCCATTTTTTTTTCACCTGCTAAAGACAGTGATTAAATTTCTTTTTAATAAGGTAAGCCTATAAATATAAGAGGTCGTTCAACCTATAGCACACTATTACTGTCGAAGGGTAGACAAAGAAATTTGTTGGGTTTAATGACTTGCACATTATCCTTCTCATGAATGTGTGAGGGTAAAGACAGCAATACAAGGAACGAAGAATTTGCTCTTCAAGTTTGGAGATGATCTGGGCCAGAGTGGTATTCAGCGCTACATAATTTAAGTGATTCTAGAAGAGTGAGAGAGTTGCTGATGTCATTTCTGATGTTTACTATGAAAACATTTGAAGAAAATGTTAGTAATAAAAACTGAACATTGTGTGAAGGGAGCAAGTTGTTGAGATAAATTAATCTAACTGCCTTCTTCTGTAACTGAGTGAACAATTTCTGAAAGCTTTCGGGAATATTATCCTAATGAGAGAACTGTATTCAATAGACGGACAGATGCAACTTGTATTGTTAACAGCTGTTCAGAGATAAATACCATGACTTTTTGGTATCCAGTTTAGACAAGATTCTTCTGATCACATGAAGGCATTGAATATAGAGTATTTCGAAAGGTAGGAGGACACTTCCCCAAATCATTGATGTAAGAATTGAAGAAAAAGTAAAAAGATATGAATTGGCTTTCTTCAAAAGCTGCAATCAAATTTTGGCAGAAGAATGAGTCCTATTTGAAACTTTACTATAAGCAGAAAAGGAAGGTGTCAATGAAAGCCAGTTGAAATACTCCATTTTCTCCTACAGCCTTGGCACACCTCTTGGGGAAGAAAGGCTTAAAGTGGAATGAAATGTTTCCATGCCAATTACTTACGTACTTTAGTGTACTGTTCAGTGAAATGCTTGGATCAGTAGACTGAACAATTAAAACAATAAAATGAGGCTGAGAAATCAAAGAACATTTCGCCCGACATTTTCACAATGCCACATGTGGATAAAGCTGGCTGTCAGTGTTATTCTGCAAAAGAAGAAATTAACACTAGAATATGATCTGAACTGTCCAGAGAACAAATGACAATTACACTATAATTAGAATGCAAGTAATGGTGCAGGTTCTATGGTCTGTTTTGAAATGCAGGGTTAAACATCTGAGTTTCAGGAAAGAAAAAACATGCTTATGGCAGGGATCAATTAACTTCGTAAATGGTCAAAGAAAGGCTCGGGAAATGTTGACCACTAAAATCAAATTTAGAATAGACTGTTTTTGGGCAGCCTAGTGCCATGTAAGCAAATGTCTTTTCCAAAGGCACCATAAAAAATATTCTAAATTCAAAACTCTTTGATATATCAGATTAAATACACACAAATGACATAAAAGTTGAAGATTATGTAATTGGGAAATCTAAAATATGCGCCGATAAAAATGACGACTGTTGAGGTTGACACTAAGAATCCATAATGTTTTTCTTTGGTTGGAAAAAAAAAAAACAAGTCTGAATTGTTTAAATTGTAAAGAATTTTCATAATGACTTTAAATTTGCTTATGATGAAAATCAGATCTAAAGGGCTAATAAGGTGACCTGCATTCCATGTATATTCTGTCAAGAATATACATGGAATCCTCCAAGCTTCTAATCCAATATCTAACTTTCCATGGTGCCCTTTTAAAGGATATTCAAATAGATGCTGAAAAATTAAGGCCAAACTAACACTAAGCTGACCAAAATTTCCTTTATACTGGTTGAAACATATTATATTACAATGCCACAACAGAACTTGCTCATAAAAGGCACCACAGTTTACATCAGGGAACCTGCAAAGTTATCCACTTGAAACTCAACGGAATTTAAGATATTCATTATCTGTATCAAAGAGAGGTGGAGCTAGCAGAGGAAATATAGAAAAACATGTTGATATGAGAATTATGGAACAGGACTAAAATGGGAATGACTTGCATGTGGTGGTATTATTTGCAAGGACAGAAAAATAACATTGCTGATACAAAAATTTAATTGTTCAAACAAAGATTCACACAGAAATTTTCAGATGGTTAAGTCAGCATACACAAGAGAAAATATATGAAAGTCTGCATAAACACAGCTAACATCACAGAAATATTTTGGAAAGACAACAATAGATAAATATCACAAATATGGCTAGATGTTTGAGGCTAGTAAAAACCATAGACACAGAGAAAAAAGTACCACAAAATGCAACAAAAAGTAAAACTGCTAAATAAACTCATTTCCTGTTTTGTGTTATGTTCAATGGCCCATCATGGCCAAATAACCTGGAATCTTAAAAACTTGATACAGCTTATGATAGAGCAGCTAATCCATCCATATTGTCCACTATGGTAAATTACATGTTTTCTTGTGGAAAGTTTGCCTATTTTACAGGATGGCAAACTAATTTCCACAGAGAAAACTCTGTGTCCTAGATAGGATTCAAACAAGTCTTTTGAACCAGGTTTTAACAAGAATCCAAATCATGTTACTTTCAGGTGACACATACAAAGTTATACAAGTTTTCAAAATTTTAAAACAAGAATCAAACCCCAGAAACTCAATAGCAAAATTCTAAGAAACATGGATTGATTCAGCAAGGATGGTAGGAGGTAAAGTTGTCTACAAGTTAAAAAAATCCAAATATCATGGTGCTTCAAGTCAGAGAGGCAATCCTGGAAAAGAAGACATACCAAATGCTTGTGTGGAGTAAATTACCATGCATGAGATTAAAAAAAAAAAAAATGTCGTTGGCAGACTGGTAAGAACATACAATAAAGAGTTATTCTGGTTTTCCAAAATGTTCTGGAAGCTATGAACAAAAAAAACTTAGAAATAGAAGAAACAGTGCTATAAAAGAAATGAGAAGTAAAGTATTCCTTAACTTTGGCATGAAAACCTGCAACAATTAAAAAACCCCCATGAAAATAGGCTGGAACATGAAAAATATCAGCTGCATTTTAAATGCAGAATCTACATAGTGAGTAAAATGTTTCATCTATTTAGGCACAATTGTTGGGAAGATGGCAAAATAAATATGAAAATATACAAATCGAATAAGTAAGGCACTAAACAAGCAGTATACAAACCAATTTTAACTTATGGATTGAGTATTAGGTTAGAAATAAAACTGATTAACAACCAGATATGAGAGTACCTCAGAATACAGAAATATCAGATCTGACAATATTGGTGCCCTGATATATGACTAATTTGAGGGAAAATTTAAATTATCATAGATACCTGTCCATATCAGAAATCTGATTACATAGCTAGCAAGGGTAGAAAAATCTAAACTTCACGGTGGCCACATATTAAAGAGGCAGTCCTGGAAAAGAAACAGAAGTTCTTGGCAAGTATGTGCCCTCCAAGAATAGAAAGAAAAATGTTAGGATTCTATATGTAAAAATAACTTAGAAATGGAGGAAAGAGTAGTGTGCTGCAAAACCAAACATATTATAAAAGTGAAAATAAGGATATTCCAGATTGTCTGGAGTAATCTGAAAACTTATTGACAAGCAGTTATGGAACATTTCAAGTAAATATTTAGAAGATATACAGTTGTGAGATTTTAGTAAGAGACATGCTATTCAATCAGAAATGTTTATATATGGAGGTACAAAAGTTTTAAAGTAGCCACACTGTATGATTCACATCCTAGTCAGAAGTTTAAATTCCATAGGGCTGGATGGAATAAAGCTTTCACAGTTTCCATCTATTAAAAGATGGAAATAAAACTGAAAGCTAGAATTAGAGGATCCCTTCTGCATCCAAGTATGTTCCAGCTAAGATTTCGTAAAATAGTGGAAGAACAAGCTAGATTCAAGCTAAATAGGATACAGGAGACTAAGTGAGGGATATTACTGGAATATAACCAGGAAAGACAAAGATTGACATAGTTAATGGTCCATTAGATAGGAGTGATGAGAGCTTTCTCCACCTTTGCAATGAGTCGCCCAGTGTTGTACTAACTTACCTCAGTCCTGAAGAAACTTTCAGGTGCAAACTTTGTTTGCTCACACTTGGACAAAGGATTAAACTAAACTTATTATAGTCTAACCAAGTGAAAAATAAACTCTCAAGAAAATGATTTATAAGAAACCAAGTTACTTGGCCATAACAAACGATAAAGGTAGTATAAATATTTTCTTTTCTTTGTCAGATACTTTTTTTAACAGTTGGTGACTTCTTAGGCTAGAAGTTTGAGTTAGATTATATGCATGGAACTGATTTTTTTTTATACTCTTATGTTTTTACATTTTTAAGTTTATATTAATGATCGTTTTGTGATTTTAAAAGTATATTCCTCTTATTCAACAATTTAGTCGAACTGATGACAGATTGTTACTATCAAATGAGTGTGTCGTTTTTGAAATGAAGTATTGCCACCATTAGTATTTGTATTAAAAAAAAAAGAGAGAAAAGTTTTCATTAAAAATTTTGGTACAAGATGTTTATTTAATATCAAAATTCAAGTTGTTTTCTTCAATCTATTTAATCTTATCACAAAGTTCACGACAGGATTAAATTTTAAACTAATCTGCTATGATTAAACGTATGATACTGCTATCCACTGTAATATATATATATATATATATATGGATGTATGTGTGCAGGCAGGCAGGCAAGCAGAATAGATTGATCAGTCTGTTTTGCAAAACAAAGCATTTATGGTGAGATGTCTTTCTACATAAAACTATTCCAAAGCTTTACTCATTCTTTTAAAAAAGTAAAAATTACTTATAATTGTTTTATTTTTCTTCGAGTTCGATCAGTCAAAGAACGACACTAATGCTGTATTTGTTCAAATATATTTAGAGCAAAGCAGTTTTTATTGAACTTGATCAGGAAGTCTTTATCCATCATGGCAATAAAATACACTTAAAAAACTTTTTGTTTAAAGTCTGCATGTAACCAAATAAGTTTTACAAGTGAAACTTCATGTCAACAAAAAAAAAGTACGCATTCTAAGAAATGAACAGAAATATTTATTTCATTTCTTCAACCATACTCCAAAAATTAAGTTCTATTGTAGAAACAGCACAACTCTACAGTACAATTACAATACTGACACTCACACCATAGCCATCAATTGTTCAGTATTTACTCTCAAGGCCAGGGTCACACAAAATAGCAACTTTAGGCAATCAATACTGCCAAGAACAGAATAAATTACAAAATACAATACTAAATGCTTTAAGTTGTGGAAATGAAATATTACAAAGGAAGTGAAAGGATGAAGTGGAATGCTTCTCTTTCTTGCTTTATACATCTTTCATGAAATTTCAGCAAAAAACAATTTATTGACTAACATATTTTAGAACACAGATTCCAATTCTTCACTGCAGTAGAGATTCTCTGAACAGTGTAATTTTATCAAATGAAAAATTGATGTATTTATATTTCAAGAAAAATTTTCCTACAAAAGGTACATATTCTATAAATGTAAACAGTGTCATTTACAATTTACCATTTCAACATACTTCATAATCTCCATGTGAATTGTATTTCTAGAGCACTACAACAAAAGCTGAGTTTCATTCAAAATGAAAATGACAACAAAACAGCTATTTGAATATCCCACAAAAAAATTACAGAAGACCAACTTCTACAAGTACAACACAATTACATGATATTAAACAGTGATCGAAATCTTACTCTAAGCCTGTACAGTTTAGAACATCTATACATGAGGGTGTGAAAACAAAGTTTGTATCTTGATTTCGTAAAATGCAATTAAAGTTTTTATTTTAGTCTGGTTTACTTTCTTGTATTCTGAAAACAGTTTAGAAACAATGATATGAATAGGAACTAGCATTAGTTAAAATGGCCTGCTGTAAATTTAATGAGAGATTTCACACTTTACTGAACACATTGCTCTACGGTATAAGTGTGTTATCAGAGGAAGACCCAAAATCTAACAAAGGCACAGCAATGTTAGGTCACGTTATAGTAACAATTTGTAGGGTGGCCTTTCACAACCAAGTAACATCACAAAACCAGCAATGTTTATATATGTAACCTAAGATTCTGTCAATTGTTTCTTAAATAATTATGTATGGGTAATGCAGGAAAACAGATGCTTCTGTTGAAGTCAACCTGTAATGTCACAAGTCATAAAACTAAACTCTCCTTTTATACAGTGCTTCAAAGCAGTCCATATAACCATGGAGACAAGAATATAATACAAGTTCTTCTTCTCAGGCAAACTTGTGTGAGTACTTTCTGATAAGTTCTACTACTGATACTGACAATGCAAGACACAAAGATGCCTGAGAATATACCTGGAGGAAACAGGCTTATATTGAATTTTTGTGTGCCCAATAAGCCCTACTAATAATCACTTAACCCTTACAATAAGGAAAACTTGATTATCTAAAGATTTGTGGTTATTGATGTGCACATTGCACTCCTGGCCCTCTGTGGTGATCTTCATCATCAGAATCATAGACTTCTGATCTTCCAGTTCCACTTCCACCAGCAATGTTTGGATCATAATCGTGAAGATCTACTTCTTCTACATGATCACCAATGGGCATCTCAAATGGGGGGCGTTCTGGAAGCAATGTTTCCAGTTCCTGAAAAGTTAGAATCACAATTTATTAGATAAATCACAAATATAAAGCCTTATTTTTGCAATCTAAATAATGTAGACTTAAGAAATTGCTAATAAAATTTAAAATGATTAATGCAGTGAAACTCTACGAGAC
Organism: Typopeltis vanoorti; assembly: GCF_054136105.1. NCBI lineage: Eukaryota > Metazoa > Arthropoda > Arachnida > Uropygi > Thelyphonidae > Typopeltis > Typopeltis vanoorti. Next base: position 119,437,880 of record NC_143557.1, on the reverse strand, counting down.
AAACAGTGCTTCAAGAAGAAGTAGTCAATTAGAAAACAAATGCCAAGATGTGCACTTGTTTTCTAAATGGCATGCATCATTAGATACAAATCACTCCAACATGATTTGTATCCAATAATGCATTCTACACACAGGATTTTCAAATTAATTGATATTCCATAATTCGTTACTCATTGACTAACCACTTATGTTACAAGTACATGATGTCCACAACACAAATTTAAAAATCTTAGAGTAAAAAAATAAGCCCATAAAAATGGATCAGGTGACATATGCAATGTTTTTTGACACTGCAATGGCATTGTCTGTGTGTTAAGGCTTAAGTGCAAGGAGAACACTGAGGTTTAATGGAACTAGGAAAGAATTAAAAATTAATTTTATTGCTTCCAATATTTCATCTCAGGGACATTTGTAATGCCTTCAGGGATTACAAATAACTCTTGTAACACACACACACACAATACCAAATGAAGCATATGATAATTAAGTCCTATCTAGGTGGTGTGCCTCTATGAGTGTTTGTAGGTAGCCTAGGATGTAAAGTGGGACCTCTGACAATTGTTTCCCAAATTTTTGGAAGTTGTGCATCTGTATTTATTTCCAAGTGTTACTGCAGATTCTAAAAACAGCCTTTCCTTTTTGAATTTACTATGGTGGTTTCCTTCCAGGATGCAACCCACAGAATCTCACATGCAATCAACAGAGATAAGATGGTCACTTTCAAGCCACAAACTGTAAAAACATGGCTCCAAACGAAATCCTAACAAAAGAATTCCTGGTTATATAAGGTTTTCTTTGTACATTTAATTATTTAATAATACATTAATCTGGAGCCTTTTTCCATCATGGCAAGTGATCATACTTTCTTTTAATAGATGAAATTTAATTTCATTAATTAAAATATCTAAGTCCTATGTTTTGCTCCAGCTAGATTAAACTGCAGATACAGAGCTTGTCTAGTGTAAAAACAAGAATCTGATTTTACACCAGACAAGTTTTCTATCTGCAAGCATGGGCCACTTGTTACCAGAGATAATGAACTACAATAGGAACAGAAAAGGCTGCTTTGAAGAAATTGTATACATTACAAAATTAACTGGGTTTGGTTTTATTTAGATTTATGGCTGAAGCAACTCAGGCTATGAGCTAGGTAAACATGTTGGCCATCCTTTGCTATTAAGGTTTTTAAGAGTGACTTCAACGTTAATTCTTAAATCCAGGAATGTCTGATGAAAAAAAAAAAAATCTAATAGATCTGTGGATTATGAATCCATATTATCAATACATCTCTGCTGTACAACTACGATGATTATAATACATGAACACAATTTCTGCAGATAGGTCTCTGTGGCTGATTATTCCAAACAAGAGTTAAGAAAAACCTGGAAAATATATGATTAGTGTGCTGAATATGTGAGTGGATGCCAAAGACTTGTTGGCCAGTTATTTCACCTTAAAGATTGGTATGCAAAACTACTTGGGCTGCAGGCAGAAAGAAGATATCTATTTCCTCTCCCAGAAAGAGTTCAGAAATCATTTATACAGTACTGCAGGGATTCTCAACCTATGGTACATGTACCACTGCCGGGTGGTACGAAAACAGAGTATAAAATAAAAAATTTATGCACAAATATTTAACAGTTCTACTTAAAATATTTCATGCAACTAAATAAAAACAATTAGATTTTACATTATCATTAAAACCTTTGTATAATATACAAAAATAATATGGAAGTTCAATTTGAATTTAATAAGTATTAATCAAATGATAGAAAGTAACTCGAATATACTTGATTGGACAACAATGGGGAACACTTTGTTCGGTGTCGTTTGTTTAGCCGCGAGCTACAGTTAAGAGTGGTGTTAGATTGTCTTTGAATGCGAATGGCTTGCCCGGTTGGCTTACCTGGCAGATTTATTTTGCCACCTCAACCAGTTGGACGAGCTTGCAGGGTGTATGTACTTCCTTATTCTTGGTACAGGATAAAACTGTGGCTTTTAGGAAAACACTTGGCTTCATCATTAAAGAAATCGATACTGGAAACACGTGTTCCTTCCACTGTTAGATGCTTTCTTAACTGAGAATGAAATTCTTCTTCACAGTGAACTGGCAGTGAATATAAAGAAGCATCTTGGGAGCCTAATCACAGATTTCAAGGAATACTTTCCAGAAAACCTGGCTTCAGATTTCTGGATTAGAGAGCCATTTTCCATTGATGATACCTTACCAGAAACGTTAACTCCTTTCGAGAAAGATGAACTGATCGAGCTCTCCTGGAAGTCTCAGGCAAACGATCAAGAGGATGGATTTAACAGACTCCTGGTTGGAAGAAACGAATATCCAATGATCTCAGAAAAAGCTGTAAAATTCTGTTGGTGTTTGCAACTACTTACCTTTGTGAATGTGGGTTTTCTTCTCTCATTTATATCAAAAACAAATACAGGAATAAGTTGAATGTTGAACCTGATTTAAGACTCAAATTAAGTCAATTGAAACCAGACATTAAGAAGCTGTGTTTAGCTAAACAAGCATAACCTTCACACTGAAACAAGAACGAGAGTTCTGTAATTAAAAATATGTTACATTTATAGCTTGTACTGATTGTAAGTTTATTTGAGAACTGGAGTACCATTATCAAGAATATGTGTTTGTGAAAATTTGTTTATGTATTCATTCATTATTATTTTAATTTTTAAAAATTGCACATTTCACAGAACAATCCATTGAATAGATTCAAAGAGTATCTCTTTCTCCAATATCTGAATAAAATAATAAAATAAATTATTAGTATTTTAGAGAAATGTTTATTTTGCCCCTGGGACCAACAAATCATGCTATTCCAGAATAAATTTGCTTACTGATACATCAAATATCCTGAATTAAATTAAATTAAATAAACTGGATTAAATTAGTGGTACACCACTGGAAAAGGTTGAGAACCCTTGCAGTACTGGATGTTTCTCAATAACAGTGATGGTGACTGTATACAATTTTCCAGGAAGTTTTTTTTTTTTTTAAATTTTTAAAATGGTTCTACAATTAAATGATGTAGGTCCTCCCTTTCAAGGTCTAAGAGTCCTAATTCTCCTGAATGATATATATCTGCAGCTCAACTTTTTCTCTGATGGGTATCCTTAGAAATGTTATGGACCTTCTACTGATGTCAGTCCAAAAGGCAGATATGTAGGATCAAGTGTTCTAAATGTCCCAAGTTTGGACTTTTCAGCTAGATTGAAAAAGCAGTAGACAGGATTCTGAATCTCTTAAGATAGATATAATACTGTCAGGATAGGTGATGATTTTTATCTGTTGGGACACTAATGGAACTGTAATTCCTATGATGGCTTAACATTCTTAGATATTAAAGATTCTACTGCTAATGCAAAGAGCAGGGAGCTGAGAGAAATCCCTCTAACTCCTTTGCACACTGGGATGGTGTCAGAATCCATTACATGATATTGCTGCTTTCACATGTCCTCTGAGTTGCCCATATTTTAAAAGATCATGGTACACGGTACCATGATCTTGCATTTACATGGTAAATGCAAGAATAAACACATTTACTGTGTAAATGTGTTTCCCACTCACGATAGGTTATTAGTAAATCAATAAGAACATTTGTACTGTGGGTGGGCTGAGGACCCCATCCAATTTTATTATTATTAAAAGACCTCCAGGGAGTCAGGAACTCATCAAGGGATGCCATACTATTCACACCAGTTCTTGAATTCATTCATGCTACTTGCACACACAACATCCGATAGCAATCCATTCCAATCAAGCACCATTCTATGAGAGAAAAATCTAGCCCTCACCCCTTCTTGACAGCATTCATTCTCAGCTTCCAAGGATGCCCTTGAATTCTTTCCCCACTCTCCATAAAATGAAAAATTCCATCAACTGAAATCCTGTACAACCCTTTCAGAAGTTTATAAGCCTCAATCATATCACCACTCTTTCTCTTATTTGCTATGTCTGCAGCCTACACATTCTCAATGTCTCCATAATCAGTATTCCACAATCCTGATATCATTTTTGACACTCTTCTTTGTACACTCTCCATGGAATTTCAATCACCACAGAAACCAGACCCACATGCAACAGTCCAGGTGAGATCCTAGACAGGGGAAATGGATACAACATGATACTTTACATGTCAAGGTACATTTAAGCATTGCAATTTTTCTCTGAGTTGTATTTATAATTTTTGCTATCTGATCATTGAACTTCCTGTCTACTAAAATTCCAAGATCCTTAGCCAGATCAGTTTCTTCTAGCATAATCCCACCAATAGAATACACTGAATATCAAATAGCAAAGTAATTTGATATTCAATATCGAAATCTTACATTAAACATTGAACTGACAGCAATTTTCACATGCCCACAATTCCAGCCTATTCAAATCAATCTGCAAATACTGCATATCAGCAGCACTCCTGATTACCCTACCCATCTTTGCATCATCAGCCAATGGCTGTATGTCACATGTCAAATCCTTCCCAATGTTTATCTTGAATCTCGCAGATTCACCAATCCATGCTATATTCCGTCAAAAGCCTAAGTAAAATCCAAAAGTATCATGGTGTATCCATTTCTCTTGTCTAATTCAATGGTAATATTATTATAGAATGCAAGCAAGTTGCTAAAACATAATCTTCCCTTATAGTTGGATACATCAGTATTTGCACCACCCATGTGAAATGGGATTACCATACATTTCTTTTACTTCTGTGGAATCTTCCCTGTTCTGAGACTTAAATTATAGAGTCTGGTCAAAGGAATAGCCATTTCAGCTGAACACTCTTTTAGCACCTATACAGATATCCCATCACTCCCTATTGCTGAATTCTTATTTGAGTGTACAACAGCTCTAATACCTTCTCTTCCTACACGAGTTTCTTCAGAAGAGGTAGCAGTGAACTCAATGTTGCATACACCAGGTTGATAGCTTTTAGCAAAATGGCTACTCATTAGTTGAACATCACTTCTGCATTCAGTCATCCCATACTATCTGCATTCAGTACAGTTATTCTTTCAAATTCATTTTTTCTTTTATTCACAGAGCCAGTTTCATACTCAGACTTAACTTTCTATACAACATAATTATTATAACTGACATTATCCTTATGGTATTCCTTTCATATATTTTCTTACGAATCTTGCTTAATTAGATTACATCTGATTAATTGAACTGACAGCAATTTTCACATGCCCACAATTCCAGCCTATTCAAATCATTATGCAAGTACTGCATATCAACAGCACTCCTGATTACCCTACATTACATTTCACTCCTACTCTATTTATTCTTTGAAGTTTGGGAACACATTCTGATATGGCATCATTTAAGAATTTTTTAAACACTTCCCACTCTACTGATATCTTTCCCATCCAGCAACTGATACCATGGTGCAGAACCCAGCAAACTCAAGTGGTCATAATTTCCTGCTTTGTAGTTCACAGAATGTAACTATTCCGAAGTGAGTATACTGCATGACCACTGTCACCAACCAGAGGCAGAATAATGATGTCGTTAACTGACCCCCCGACAATATAATCAGATCTAACATTAATAAGAAGAAGTTCCTTCTGTCACATGCTGCTTGAGGAAGTTGCCTCGCTACAGCTCAATAAATTCAGTTTCATTCTTCTCATGCAATTTCATAGCTACTCAATGTTCAGATAATTTCCCATTATGATCTCTTTTTGCACCCATCATGTTTGTTTAGTGATGCATTCCATCACTAACAACCAACGCACCAGACTATATATTTGATCTTGTTAAACTCTACCTCACACCAGATGGCTTCAAACTCACTGCCATGTGAAAATCTGTTACCAGTAATAAGAACATAATGCCATCATAGGTCTCAACTCTAAATGGATTCAAGTCATCTGATATCATCAGCAGCACACGCTCTTCTCTTCTATCCTTCCTAAAAATACAGTAGTTTTGCGCTTGATAGCAGTTAATGTCTGCTTCTGAGAGCTAGGTCTCACTAATGCCTACAATACGTGGTCCCATTATAATAATCAAGGCAACAAACTCTACTGCTTTGTTTCTGACATTCCTAGGTACAGACATAAGTGACTTGCACAACAGTTCAACAACTTGCAGACATCTTTCATAGGTCTGAACTGGACAAACACAGAATTATGTTGGAAGTTCTTTTTCACTTTGTTAGACTATAAATTATATATTTAAAGCAATCCTTTATCCAAGTGTAAGTAAACAAAGTTTGCACCTGAAGTATCAGTATCAGGCCTGAAGATACTTTGTTTGCTTACACTTGGATAAAGGATTAAATCAAATATATAATTTATAGTCTAACCAAGTGAAAAAACTTCCAAGATCGTTCTCTAATCCAGAGTAATTTGTTAAGTAAGGAGGAATATACAAGAGATCGACCAAAGATCACGATCGACAGGTTGAACACCCCTGCCATATGGTAACCTGTCAAAGGCTTTTTGCAAAGTCCAGCAGTATCACTGTAAACCTTTATTCAACTCAGCTGTCATCATATTATAAAATGTGAGCAAGTTACTGAGGCACAACCTACCCTTCACAAAACCATGTTGTCCCCCATACAGTATCCCATTGTATCTTGCTCTTGACCAACTTCTCCAGTACTGTGACAACTCCTGGTATGGTGATTGGTCAGTATAATTTATAGTCTAACCAAGTGAAAAAACTTCCAAGATCGTTCTCTAATCCAGAGTAATTTATTAATAAGGTGTGACACCTTTTGGCAACTCATATAGGTAAACATGAGTTCTGCGTTGCTTATTTTATTTTTCCATATTGGGAATCTATTATAGGAGTAACTAGTGATCTTGCATATAGAAAGTGCACAGTAGTTCATTTATTATAAATTTCTCACACCAACTATTGACCACCACTAAAAGGTGTGAAGGCACATATGAGGGCAGGGGTCTGGAACGTTGTGATAATACCTAGAACAAAAATGATATTAAAGCAACTGATATAACCACAAATAAGAACATAAGTTACTTCTACTCTGCTACTAGTATATTCCTTCTTGTGGTTATATCAGTTGCTTTAATATCACTTTTGTTCTAAGTGTTATCACACCTTCTCCCCCAAACCCCCGTATATTTGCTGCTAAGTCTGGGTTAGTCCCAAGGGGGTGGAAAGAGAGGAAACATTTCCACTCCACAAAGATGGCCCCAAGACTGATGATGCAGCAAATTACTGACCAATCACCATACCAGGAGTTGTCACGGTACTGGAGAAGTTGGTCAAGAGCAAGATACAATGGGATACTGTATGGGGGACAACATGGTTTTGTGAAGGGTAGGTTGTGCCTCAGTAACTTGCTCACATTTTATAATATGGTGACAGCCGAGTTGAATAAAGGTTTACAGTGATACTGCTGGACTTTACAAAAAGCCTTTGACAGGATACCATATGGCAGGGGTGTTCAACCTGTCGATCGTGATCTTTGGTCGATCTCTTGTGTATTCCTCCTTACTTACAAATTTAATTAAAACTGAAAACATATTTTATTTATCATTATTTTGTATTATTTTTAATTCGCTTTAAGAGTATTGTTATTGTTTATTTTTCGTTAAAATTGTCAAATCAGTAATTTTCTTATAAGTCTGGGTAAATGAATTAATTTGGATCAGTGGAAGTCAAACAGCGAGCCGAGTGAATACAATTATAAGCAAAGTGTAAAAACTCGATTGTAGCTTAAATATTCCAAAGCACATTACATCAATTTTTTACTTAGGTTAAGTCCCATGTGAATATTGTAAAAAAATAAACTTTGTCTTGGTATAGTTTGTAATAGATGTTTTTGTAAATAACTCTTTTGAAGCTAACTGTATATACTGCTTTAATAAGAATATGTTAGAGTGTTAAAAACAAAGGCAATGTTTTTATTGCCAAAGCTGTACATGGCAGCATTAGAAAGATTGTTAACTTGTATGTATGAGAAAGGCTTGTAGGCTCTAAGTGTAATCATCTCCGAAGTCAGTCAGAAAGAATTCAAACAACTATCCGATGGCCGGCAACTTAGAATCAAAAGAAAGCGGAGGAGAACAAAAGGCGTGCCGAACTTGAAACTTAAGATGAAAGACTCATATCGATTCTTTGGGGGTTGCCAAACTTCATGCGAGATCTCAGAGGCCTAATAAAAAAGGACTGAAGCAAGCAGAAGGGGTCCCAGTTCCAGAATTGCTGTCAGAAAGACTGCCCGGATCCAGAAAGGAGCTTCTCGGTTTGAGACTACTTCTAGGTCGCAGACAAGCTTTCAAATTGCTGAAAGGAAGAGTTCCAATTGCCGGAGAAAAGTTTCCAGGCCAGGTTAATGTCAGACATTCACCAGTGTGATGCGTTTTCATTACAATTTGATGAATCAAACAATTTCACTGATATTGCTCAGTTAATGGTATTTATTCGCATGGTATTTCAAGATTATTCAAGTAAAGAAGAATTTTTGAAAATTATACCATTATTGGGAAAGACATTTTTTCGACATTTGATGAATTTGTGAAACACAAACTTTTGCTTTTTAAACTTTTGTCTATTACTACTGATGGTGTTCCTGCAATGATAGGTAATAAATCAGGCTTCATTTCATTGTGTAAAAACGATGACAAATATCCAGATTTTTTAACGTACCACTGTATTATTCACCAACAAGTACTGTGTAGTAAAAGATTAAACACAAAAGATGTTTTGGATATTATATTTAAAATTGTAAATTCTGTTCGAGGAAAAGCCCTGCAACGGCGGTTATTTAAATTACAGGCAGATTATGATAGGGAACTTCTGTTGTACTCAATTTTTAGAAAGATTTCTTGTATTAATTAATGATAAAAAATTTTCTTGATGAAAAAGGAAATATTTATCCACAATTGAGTGATAAAAGATGGTTGTTACGCTTATCATTTTTAGTAGATTTCTGTACGAAATTAAGCAATTTAAATTTAGAGTTACAAGGTAGAGATAAAAATTTAATTGACATGTTAAGTTCAATACAAACTTTCCAACAATACATACTTTTATTAAAAGAAAATATAAATGACCGCAAATTTAGACATCTCCTATATTTATTAAATTTTTTGAACAAAATCAAGAAATGCTTTGCTATGATTTAAAAGAATTTATTCGTGAAATAGAATTAGTTGAGGAAGAAATAAATTCAAGATTTAAAGATTTTAATAAAACTGAAATGTATCTTTTATCAATAATCCATTTCAAGAAAATTTTAACATTACAAAAATTTCAAATAAAATTAGTGGGCTGTTTGATATAAACCAAGGCTGAAGTAGAACTTGAGATAATCAACATTCAGAATAGTTTACATTTAAAATCAATAAACAATGAAGTCATTTGGAAGTATGCACATGAAAAATTCTGTCATGTTTCGGATTGACATACTTGTCAGAATCCGCTTTTCAAATATGACCACTATAAAAAAATCAATTAAGAAATCAAATTACAAATGATCAATTGGATGATTGTCTGCGACTGACCACTTCTTCATATCAACTTGACTATGAAAATATTGCAAGGTCCAAACAATGCCAAATTTCACATTAACTTTTTTTTTTTTTTTAATTTTAAAAATCAACCAGCATTTCCTGTAACTTGCGAGTTTGTAATCAATCTGTTGTTTTTTCTAACTTCGGTTTTCCAAAACAGAGAAATAAATATTTTATTCCAATATACAGGGTGTTCGGGATAAATTTGACAGTTTCGTAAGGAAAAAGAAAATCTTCTTTGTATCTATTAAATTTAATGAATTGACAAAAAAACATTACAGGCAGAGTTAATTACAATACTATCAACAAGATTTACTCAAAATAACCACCATTAGCATCGATCACAGCTTCAATTCTGCTTCGGAACCTCGAACAAGCTGATGCTACAGTCTCCCTGGGAAGGGCCGCAAAAACTGTTTTAATTTTATCCATTAACTGGGCTTTTGTATTACTGGAAGTGCGATTGGTGTCTTTTTCAACTGCGCCCCATACAAAATAATCCATGGGGTTAAGGTCTGGGGAGTTTGGAGGCCAAACATTTGGACTGGTGAAGTCGTAGAAATTTTCAGACAACCATTTTTGACTTTTCCCAGAGGTGTGGCAAGGGGCCGAATCCTGCTCCCATACATACGGCCTACCATTGGCTACCCTTGTTATCCAGGGCTTGACTACAGTTAGCAACTCCACGAACAAAGCCCGAATTCCAATGCCAGGGTTCTTCAACACCTGTTCCTGCAGATTTGCGAGGAATTCTGCTGTACGAACGCAATCAGATCGTCTGCTAGGGATCTTTCTTCTTGCTACATCCTCGTAGTCACCATTGCAAGTCTCTAGTTCATGCCTGATTGTTTTTACTGTATTCAGGGAGCATTGGGCAGCAGTCGTAATATCCTTATTTTGATGGCGGGCACGAATCATCATGATACAAGTTATTCTCTTCCATGATTCAGGTGGGTTCCAGCTATCCATCCTTTCTGACATCTTGTATATGAATGAAGAAGGGTCCAAACTTTTAAATGAAGAGAAGTGTGTGTTAATACATGTAACTTACGGAAAAATATAATTAATTATAAATATGTCAAATTTATCCCGAACACCCTGTATATATATATATATTTTTTTTGTTGTATTAAAATAATTAAAAGTGATAAATAATTTTTAAATACACAAATAAAGTTTTTAGTTATGTATTTTTTTAAATTGTTTCTTTGTGCGTAATCAGATATCAGGTTGGGGGAACATGATCTATATAAGAGAGTAGATCGCCGAATAACTTTTTATAGAAAAGTAGCTCGCGCAGTAAAAAAGGATGAACACCACTGCCACATGGAATTGTAATCAATAAACTGCAGCACATGGGGATATGGATATAGGGTTTTCTTATTCTAAATTTTAATAAATTTTAAAAATTCTAACCATATATTCAAAATAGGAAAGATTAGCAAAACAAGTATTCTCTACCAGGTTGGCAGGAAAACGACCCAGAGGAAGACCAAGATATAGGTGGATTGATGCGGTACATAAGTGCCTTAGACGATAAAAATATAAGATCTGATAATGTTGGAGTCTTGACAAGTAACAGACTGATTCGGAGGAAAATTGTAGATAGGAAGTTAGTAATGACGTAAATTTTTCATGTAGTATTATCATATCCTGTACACCAGTTGAGGGTACATGTCAGGAATTTGATGATGATGATATTCAAAATAGAATCATGTATCTCTATAAATTACAAAGTAAAGATTCATCAGACTGAGTCTCAAACAGATGTTCAGAAAACAAAATAATCCAAGTATTCTTTGTAAAATAGAAGCAGTGCACTTTCATGAAAATTAAAGAATAAGATTTTGCATAATCTCAGTGCTACATAAAAGGTTTTTGTTTAGGCCTTTATTTAGCTTGAAATACGAAACTTTTTTTTTTTATAAGATTTTTTATTTTCATAGTATATTCATATACTATAAAATTAAAAAAATCTCATATAGAAACAAAGCAACCAAATTTGCACACATAGTCAACACTGAGAGGAAAAGCAATCACTAAAACAAATGAGTTCTAACCAAGTCCTTTTAAGTACAAAATGCTATGCTCAAAAAGAAATAGCAACCACTAAAATAAACTATTCCTCTAGACTGCAGAAGTTTGCTATAGTGACTGTAAAACTGCCACTTATCTGTTTAAACATTCCTAGATGCGAATCATTCTTCATATCCTTCAAAAACATTTAGCAGTCCATGCTTTAACACGAACACAAATTTTTTTTTAACTGGCAAGCAAGTCAGCGAAACTAGACTGGACTATGATATATAATTTAGGTGTCGAGGCTAGCTGGTGAACGGACGTGCTATCGGAGAGCTCCTGAGAGATTTGTGTTTTTTGTTGATTTATTAATGTTTTGGATTCAATTTAATGGACTTAAGTGTGCAATTTTGGTATATTATTGGAGCTTTATTAGCGTGGTTAGTGTACTAAAGTGTTTTATAACAATCTATGTCGGGAAGCCGCCGCTAGATGAATTCGTAATGTGCAGTGTTCGTGCAAGCTCCAGATAAGATAAGTATCATTTTCAGTTATCGATACAAATTACTTAATATTGTATAGTTTTGTTTTGTTTGCCTTGCGTATTTTAGTGCGTCTATTTTTGGTGTGTTATAACGTATAATTTGACAAAACGCATTGCAAATAAGTATGGCACCTGTGCGAAGGAAAATGGCGGCCAGTAATGAAGGTTCGCCATCGTTATCAAAGAACGGTAGCATAAAAGAAATGAGTCAGTGTACTACTAGCTGTGAAATGTATGCTTTGCGGAGTGCGGTCAGATGATAATAAAGGATTGAATGTGTGTAGAAAATGTAGGGAGAATGAGGAATTGAAGTGTATTTCGGATCGCGAGTGTGATATTTTTGTCAACCTTCAGAATGAAGGAAATAGGGATATGACAAGAAACGGCAAGGTTGTACATGAAAATTGTGAGAGTGTGAATATAGAAAGTGTGAATGATAGTATAAATGGTTTCTCAGAGAACAAAAAAGATGAGATAGATGCATTGAGTGAGACGCGTTGTTGAATAGTGCGATAGAAAGAGCAAAACAGCAGCTAGAGTGCATGAACAAAAGTAGACTGAATGAACCAACCAATAATAAAAGGTATGACAGGAAAAATAGACGTATGAATGTGAACATGAACAAAATGAAAGATAGAGTGCTGTATGGAGACTCGTTAGTAGAGGATTTGACAAAATCGTACCAACCTGGTGCGACCATAAAGGACGTAACTGAGTCTATTAGAGAGCAAAAGGAAAGGGTGAAAGAAATGATTGTTGTGGCAGGTACGAATGATTTGAAAGGAGATAAAATGGAAATGATAGAAGACCTGAATGAATTGTTTGAGGTAGCAAAAGAAAAGAGTGAGAGAGTTAGAATGATTAGTCTTTTGCCACGGTATGACAGTGAAATGTTTAAAAGGAGGGCTATAATTGCGAATGACTTTATGCGTGGGTTATGTTTGACGAGTGGTGTGGAATTTGTGGATGTGTGGAGTGAGTTTGATGGGCGAAAGGATCTATATAAGATGGATGGCTTGCATTTGAATGGTTATGGTGTAAGAAGACTTGAGAAAGTATTGCTGAATGTAGTGGATGTGCAAATTAAGGGAAACTAGATTTGTTAAGGGGGGGGGGAGTAGAGATACAGTCCTTATGGAGGCAGTTGAATGTAAGAATGAATATAATATGCCAGAGCAAATAAGGACAACAAATCTGAGTGGGATAGTTAATATAAGGCATCAAGGTAGGGTTGGGGCTAATGGGGGGGTCTTAAATTCATGTACACTAATACTAGGAGTATTAGGAACAAGAAGGAAGAGTTTTTGGCCATGGTTGGCACTTCCAGACCACAGGTTATAGGTATTAGTGAAACATGGCTGACTGTAGATGATATAACTAATGGGATTGAATGTGATGGGTATAGTGTGTTCAGGAGTGACAGAGAGAATAAAATGGGGGAGGAGTATTGTTGATGATAGCTGATGAGCTCCAGCCAAGGAGAATAGAAGTTGAATTGCAGGATAGAGAAAAGAGCACATTTGAGGCCATTTGGTGTGAGATTGTGGCTAGCAGAACTAAATATACAATTGGGTGCTGCTATAGACCAGGTGATGGAAAAGATGGTGGTGACAGTATCCACAAGCAAATAGAAGAAATGGGTGGAAGAAGGGTGATTATTATGGGAGATTTCAACTATGGTCGCATTGACTGGAGTGAGGCGAGGACACACGGGAGGAAGGAACTGGATTTTATGCAGTTATTAAGAGATAACTATCTGCGACAGCATGTAATGGAAAATACTAGGGGTCAGAGAGTGCTTGACCTAGTAATTACATCTCAGGATTTGGCTGTAACAAATATGACCACATTGCCACCAATCGGTGAGAGTGATCATAGGGTCTTAACTTGGGAGGTGGCTAAAGGTGTAGAATTTTCAATTAAGGCAGGGTACATGTGGAATTATCGGGCTGGAAAGTATGACAAGCTTAGGAGTTTGATTGGTTCAGTGCCATGGCATGTACAACTGCAAGGACTAGAAGTTGATAGTGCATGGGAGGTAGTTAAGAAGTGCTTGCATGAAGCAATGGCTGACTGTATACCTAGAGTCCGAATAATAAATCAAGTTGGGGTTAAATGGATGAATAACACCATTAAGCTTGAGTTGCAAAAAAAGAAACAACTATGGAGGGAATTTAAGGAGAAGGGTGACCCGCAGGCACATGAACGGTATAAAGCGCAGGCCAGAAGGGTGACGAGTGTGGTAAGAAAAGCAAAAAAGGATTACGAAAGAACATTGGCCATGCAAGCTAAAGAGAATCCTAAACAGTTTTTTAGATATGTAGCAAGTAAAAGGAAAAATGTACATGGCAGATTGATTTTAAAGAATGCCGATGGTAGGGAGGTAACTGAATCAGTTGAGATAATTGAGTTACTGAGTGAGCACTTTGCAAAAGTATATCATCCAGGTGGTGACATTGCAGAAACGAATAAACCAGTAGATTATACGGGAATTGTGGTTAATGAAGTGGAGGTGAGTAGTCTATTGCATAACCTCAATGTCAATATATCTGTGGGATTGGATGGTATACCAGCTCGTGTTGTACGAGAAGCAACTAAAGAATTGTCAGTACCTTTGACCATTTTGTTTAATTTGAGTCTCGGGTCTGGGTTAGTCCCGAGCGGGTGGAAAGAGGGGAAAATAGTTCCACTGCATAAAGGTGGTTCCAAGACTGCTGTTGTAAATTACTGACCGATTAGCATATCAGGAATCATTGTCAAGGTCTTAGAGAAATTAGTCAAGAAAAGAATACAGGATTGGATAGATGAAAATGGGATATTGTATGGGGGACAACATGGTTTTGTGAAGGGTGGATCATGCCTCAGTAACTTGCTCACGTTTTATAACACAGTGACGGCTGAACTGGATAGGGGTAATGGGTTTACAGTGATACTACTGGACCTTGCCAAGGTCTTTGATAGGATACCACATGGAACCCTAATCAGTAAACTGGAGCAGATGGGTATAGATATAGGGTTGGTGAGATGGATAAGAGGGTGGTTGAAGGAGAGATATCAAAGAGTGGTTTATTCAGGAGTGGAGTCTAAAAGACGTCTTGTGACTAGTGGAGTGCCACAGGGCTCTGTTCTTGGACCACTGCTTTTCAATTTGTTCATCAATGATATTGGAAAGGATCTGAGAGGAAGTGTTCACTTGTTTGCTGATGATGATGCAAAGTTGGGTAGAGCAATTGTGAGTGCACAGGATGTCAAAATTTTACAGGATGATTTGGATAGTTTGGAGGACTGGGCTAGGAAAATCATCATCATCATCATCATCAAATTCCTGCCATGTACCCTCAAGGGGTGTACAGGATATGACAGTACTACATGAAAAAATTACATCATTACTAATTTCCTATCTACAATTTTCCTCCAAATCAGTCTGTTACTTGTCAAGACTCCAACATTATCAGATCTTATATTTCTATCGTCTAAGGCACTTTGTACCGTATCAATCCACCTATATCTTGGTCTTCCTCTGGGTCGTTTTCCTGCCAACCTGGCAGAGAACACTTGTTTTGCTAATCTTTCCTCTCCCATTCTATTTAAGTGACCATACCATCTGAGATTAGCTCTGCTAACGCATTCCTGGATGCTGACAATGTCAAGTTCTTTCCTAATATCCTCATTTTTAATATGATATTGCCATTGATGCCATCTGTTCACGCCTCTAATCTTTCTCAGGACTCTCATATCTGCGGTCTCTAGTCTTTGGTCAAGTGTTTTACTTCTGACCCAGCTCTCAGATCCATAAATTAAAATTGGTTTGAACACAGTCTTGTATACAGCTAATTTAGTGTTCCGACTAATTTCTTTCTTATTCCATATGAATTTATTCAATTGACTTCCCACGATACCAGCTTTGCTGATTCTGTTGTCTATTTCTATATTTAGTTTACCATCTTCAGTAAAAATTGTGCCTAAGTAGCTGAAATGTTTTACTTGTTCCACAGGTTCTCCATTCACAACACAGTTGACATTTTCGATGATTCTGCCTATTTTCATTATCTTTGTCTTTTTATTGCTGACCTTCATACCATATCTATTACAACAGCTATTCAATTTAGTCAGAGAATCTTACAGACTTGTAGCGGATTTATTTAGAAGTATAACATCATCTGCATAAAGCAAAGAGCTGACATTAACATCTCCAATTTTGATATTAGGTTTAATACCACATTCCTTCATAATGTGATCCATATAGATAACGAATAACAGAGGGGATAATGTACATCCTTGTCTCACACCAGATTTAACATTAAACCATCTTCCTGTACTTCCTTCAGGAGTGGACTAGGAAAAATGGATGTCAATTTAATGTGGCAAAGTGTAAGGTTATGCACTTTGGGGTGAAAAGAATAGCAGCAGTATATCACATTGGTGGAACCATACTCCAGGAGATTGATGAGGCCAGGGATTTGGGAGTGTTGGTGGATAGGGAATTGAAGTTAAGGGGCACATTGCAAAAGTAACTAAAACAGCTCACCAAATCACTTGGTTTCTTTAAAATACTTTAACATGCAGAGACGAACAAGTTGTTGTTCCTCTGTATCGAGCCTTGATAATACCCCATCTGGACTTCTGTGCCCAGCTATGGGCACCAGGGTTTCTTCGTGATGGGGAGGAAGTGGAGAGGGTCCAGAGACGAGTGACCAAGATGATAGCAGGTCTGTGGAATGAACCTTATGAGAATAGGTTGAAGATTTGTGGGTTGCAGAAATTGGACGATAGGCGAAGGAGGGGTGATATGATTGAGACCTTCAAATTACTGAAGGGTTTCTACAAGATTGATCCAGAAGATATTTTTGAAAATATGACTGGTGGTGGGAGGACTAGGGGCTATGCATGGAAGCTGGGCAAGAGCGTGGTTGACAAGGGTGTTAGAGCTAGGTTCTTTACTTGGAGAGTGGTAAATGAGTGGAATAAGCTTCCAGAGTCTGTTGTGGGTGCTACGACCGTGAATGAGTTCAAGGCAAGGCATGATAGATACTGTGTGAATGTTGAATAGTTGTTCTTGACATGATGTTAGGGCCTCCCTCGATGAGTCTGTCGACTCCTTGGAGTTTCCCGGAACAACAACAATAATAATAATAATAATCAAGGTCAAAGAATACACGATTAAACACTCCCCAAACCTCTTAATTATGATATCCAAATCATAAAAAAAAGAAGCTTTTTAAAAAAAAAAACATCCATTCTCTTTCTCTCCATCCCTCTACAAATTCCCATGAATTCTAGGCTACAGTAATTCGAGTATGCAGTTTTTCTGGAAAGTTGTTTTAAAACTACAAAAATAACAAATATTTCTTTTCCCATTACTTATACACAAAAGATAACTGAAATTAAAATGTAGGTCAGAAAACATCTTTTCAAATATTTCATATTACACACACAAAATTATTAACCAGGTTAAATAACCATAACAAGTCTATAGCTGCTATACTGCCAAAATGTTTGCACAGTAATGAGGTATCTTGCAGTGTTTTTACAGTAGGTATTAGCATGAAAGAATAAATTGGTCAAACCAAACAACTTACTTTAATCGTAGTTTCATCTGCAAAGTGATTTTCAGGAAACTGAACATCAAACTTGATGTAGAGATTGCCCTTTTCAAATGGGTTACGATAAATAGGCATGCCTTCACCTAAAACTCCTTTTACAGAACCTGCAAGAAACAGTTAAGGGAAAAAAAAAAGAGAAAAAAACCTTATCTGAAAGAACTGCATAGCAACATTAACTCTTATTATTAACAAGAATAATGCAGCACAGTTAGTTCTCATAATAGCAAACATAGGTCTCAAAGAAAGTTTATGGCAGAAGGTTTGCTATCATCAGTTTCCTTTATAAAATTACTGATGCTATAGCCAGAATAGACATTTATGTAGTAAAATTCAAGTTATATAAGTTATTTTTCAAGAAATAATATGCTGGTAGCTTAACTGTATTAATTACCTTTTGTGGGTAGCAGACAAATCAAAAGGAGTTACACCACATCAGAGGCAATCTTCAGACAAGAAGATGGCAGAGGAAAAGCATCATGCAGTTTCTATTAATCAGTATATTCAGAATAGGAAAGGAACTGTTTATTTCCTTTTTTTTTTTTATATGCAAACATAATTTTAAGGTAAATTCCATTCAGACAAGAAAGGTATCAAGTGTACCAGAACCATGGTTTTCTCCAGCTGAGTGGTGTTTCAAACTGCTCAAATATGAGCATTAGCAACAGTTGGATTTCATGTCAGCCTGATTGGTTCAGTGGACAGCATTTTGTTCTCCCTCACCAGCAAACTAAAACCCAAAATTCCACTGCAAACATGAATATTAAAGTCTTTAGGTGGTAGATGCATTTCACTAGTGCGACTACTTTCAATTTGCTTACTGAAAGATTGAAAAATTCCAAGTATGGTCAACTAGAGCAGCATTTCCCAATTATCTAATGCCTAGCCCAGGGGTCGGCAACCTTTTTGGATTGACGAGTCATTTTTAAAATTATATCTGTTAAAAAAAAAAAAAAAAGGGAGCCGCATGCAGTGATGAGCAACCAATAGTCAGTGGGTTGCATGTGGCCCTCTAAGGTTTTTTGTGCGGTCCACGGTTTCCATTTTGTATGGCAGAATTAGTACATTTTAATTAAAAATCTATTTTATTAATGTTGATTTATTTGTGCAGGTTACAAAATTAAAATTTTAGAAGTAAAATCTCTCAGGGGGCGGGAACCTGTAACCTGCAGAGAATGCGTCCTCTGGGTGGCAGATAGAGGAGCCCAACATGCGTGTGTGTGCATGGTTGGGTGGTCCGAATATACTGAATAAGGACTCGTGGACCAACAGGGCAATCATCATGATTGTAAGGAAAGTGGCACTCCCATGGACCCTTAGCTCAATCTATCATCGTCTTCTTCTACTTTGAGTAAGATCCACTTACTTTAATCTTTCTTATCAGCCAACTCTTCTTATTTTATGATCCTTATGCTATTAGAGTACTCGAGGGCCATGAGGTCTTTTCATTTCTGGCCTTACAACTATGCACTCTCTATAAACCTTACTATAAGTCTTCTATAATCTACTCTTTCCACCCCCTTCAATATACCCTATTCCTCCTATGGGTTTAAACTCGGAAGAAGGCTAGTTCAGAAGCCTTAAGGTAGCAGCCCTACCACTGAACTATTCCATCGTCAGGCTAGTCCCCTGACATGGAGAACATAATTCTACTTGTAAGCTAACAGAAAAAGATAATCGAATTGAATCTATGGAAAATGACCCTGGAATGGAAAAGGTAAAACAAAAATGGAAACGACAAAATATAATACACATAGCAAACTGGAATGTAAGATGAATAGCATATAAAGAAATAGAATTAGACCAACTATTAAAATAGCAGTAATCACTGCAACAAAAAAAAAAAACTATGAGAACCAAAAATTTTAATGTGATATACAGTGGAGTTGACAGAGACCAAAGAGCACAAGCAGGAGTCATGATTTGGATTTATAACTCCTGTTCAAAACAGTTAAAGCATTATAAATTATGGAATGAAAGAATAATAGAAGCTAGAATAAAAATAGATAGAGGCTATTTAACAATAATTGGTTTATATGCCCCAGAAGAAGGAAGAGAACAGGATAATATTGATTTTTATAATCAGCTACAAAACATATATAATAAAATAAATAAAAATGATTACATAATTTTAGCAGGAGACTTAAATGCAAGAATGGGAAACACGAAAATTAATAATATAGGAATATATGGAGAATATACTCTAAACAGGAATGGTAAAAAATTGATTGACTTTGTAGTTTATAATAACCTAAAAATAACGAATTCCTTCTATAAACATAAAGACGTACATAAATATACTTGGGCAGCAAGAGGGTGGAAATCAATATTAAATTATTTTATATTAAATGAAAAGACATCAAAATTTCTTGTTAAAATACAATTAAGATTACCACCTAAATGGCTACAAGTAACAAGAACAGAAAGAAAATTTGAAACATTTGCTTATAAAACTAGACTATTGAATGACACAAATGTACAATGGCTATATGAACAAAGAATTAACCAATATCTAGATAAAATAAAACAAAATGAAGAAATAGAAATAGAATGGCTTAATATAAAAACGATACTAAATGCAGCAGCAAATAAAAGACCAAAAAAATTCAATAAAAAAAAAAAAAACTGAAGATCTGGGATGACACAATCAAAAAGAAAAAGAAGTCTATCATAAATGGTTAAGCAGTAAAAGATTAGAAGATGAAATAGAATATAAAAGAATAAGAGCCATAGCTAAAAGAGAAGTCAGAAAAAGAGAATCATGGAACAAATTTGTTTCTAATTTAGAACATGATTTATATAAAATAAGACCCAACGTATATAAGATTTTGAAACACTTAAATGCAGATACCAAAGAAAACAAAATTAAACACAGAATTGAAATTAGAAGAATTCTAAATTACTATACAGAATTGTGGACAGGCGACTGGCAAACAATAAACGAAAATGAACTAATTAAAGAAAAATCAGAAATCAGCCTGAAAGAAACAAGAAACGGAAAATCACTTGAAGATAAGCTAGGTTCAGAACTATATAAATATGCAGGAACAAGATTCAAAGAAAGACATTATTTTTAAATAAAATTTATTCAACTGGTATTCCCCAATAAAAAAAAAAAATCGCGATTCCTATTTTTAAAAAAGATAATAGAGATGACCCTAAAAACTATAGAGGTATCAGTATACTAAATTCTTGTTACAAAATATATAGCAGAATCTTTTAATAATTGCAAACTAATGAAATACTCCGAAAACTTTATTTTAGAAGTACAGAATGGATTTAAAAAAGGACGATCATGTATAGACCAGGCCTTTTGCCTAAAATTAATAATAGAGAAAAGAAGAGAATACAATTTAGAAATACATATTGCATTTATTGACTTTGAAAAAGCATTTGACAAAGTTGGAAGAAACATATTACTTAACATATTAAAAGAAAGCCAAATATCAAATATCCTAAAAACTATCACAAGTATATATGAAAATAATCAAATACAAATAACATTAAATCACGAGCTATCATATACGAGAGAGATCAACCAAGGGATCCGACAGGGATGTCCCCTCTCAGCAACACTTTTTAATATTTACTTAAATGAAATAATAATAAAATGGAATAAAAATTTACATCAAGGAATTAAACTTTCTCCTACAGTGAGCTTAAACACTCTCCTCTTTGCAGATGACCAAATAGTAATTACAAATTCTGAAGATAACTTACAGAAAGCTATTTTAAATCTAAATGAGATATCCAAAGATTATGGTATGATAATATCAACATAAAAATCAAAAACTATGGCCTTTAAAGGACAAGATCCAGCAAGAACTAAAATAGTATTAGATAACAAGATCTTAGAACAGGTGAATTCATTTAACTACCTAGGATGTATGATCACTTATGAAAATGAAAAAGATATAAACATAAAAATTGCAAAATATTTAAAAATAACAGGAGTAATTAACTCTATATTTAAACCAAACCTAGTTCAAAAATAAACCAGGCTAAAAGTATACAATACACTAGCCCTACCGTTCTTAATGTATGGAAGCGAAATCTGGACAATAAAACAAAAAGAAAAAAAGATTAACAACAGCAGAAATGAAGTTTATGAGAAAAACTGTAAAGTATACCCTATTTGATCACAAAAGAAATGAAAGAATTAAACCAAGAACTAGTAATAGAAAAAATTTAAAAATATAAACATAAATGGATGGAACACGTTCAAAGAATGAAAACAGAAAGATTACCAAAACAAGCCTTAAAGTACAAGCCATCCTCTTCAACAATGACTTCCAAGGCCGAACCGAGTATTTGATTTACTATTTAATTGCTCATCACTGCTTTAAATTTAGAAACTACATTGAAAAATATTATAATTAAATTATTTTATTATTATTATTTTTTTTTTTTTACAGTAACACGTTATCATACTTGTAAAACACAGGGTGGCATGTCACATGAAATTTTATGATATTTTTAAATATTAAATAATAAAACAAAGATTTGCTCCTCCTTACAAAAACATATGTATAAAATCCAATAACATACCTATTTCTTTAATTTTTTTTTTTTTTTTTTTTTAAATTTAAAATATCTTCTTAATGCGACTTTTGCTGTTGAACTTCTTGGTATAGTTTCTCAATATGCGGCGAATATGCCGTAATTTTCAGACATGACGAAAGACTCATGTTGTTTAGTAGGTTTCTAAACTTACTTTTAATAAAAACCATATTAGAAAATATTTGCTCACAGAAATATGTCGATCCGAAAATCGATAGAAGTCTAAATGCGTATGTTTGAAATCACCGAATGTAAGTGTTGTATTTGACACGTGTAAACGTAAACAATTCCACGTGTTGTCAAATACAATCTGATCTTGCTTTTTAAGATCTTCTATTTCAGACCTTTTTTTGTATTGTAAAGGTACATTTTTGTCTTTCCAACTCCTCCAGGTCAGCTTTAAGATTTCTAAACTTTGAATTCCACAAATCCTGGGTTTTCAGGTCCTCTAACTGAAGTTGAAATGCAATCTCATCAATTCTAGCAAAAGGTGAAACATTTAATTCAGCAGGATTAATTTCAAGTGGTCGCAATAAAAATAACATAGTTGCCTTGTTCTTTCTAAATTCCTCAAATCTCCCATTAAATGCAGATTGCATATTTACCACAATTTCTTTGAAAAAGGTTAAATTTATGGCATTATTATCAACTTGTTATTGTTGATATTTCTTCAACGTAGGAAAATGTAATAATGTGCCTTTCTCTAAGTCTGTCGCAAACAAATATAATTTTTGTTCAAACGAAATCACTTCTAAAAGCAAAATTGCCGTATTTCCCTTTCCCTGCAGTTTCTTGTTTAGTGCATTTAAATGGGAAGTCATATCCACCATAAAGTAGAATTTTTGTAAAATGTAAACAGAATGTAAAGAAGGATTATCGCATATGATTTCAAAGAGTTCAAACATGAAAGTATTAAATTTTTCAGCATTGCATGTACTATTTTCAATTGTAAAATGTCCTTAATTTATTGCAAATGCTAAATTTAGGGTTTTTAGTTTCTAATTTAATAAATAACATTCATTTTACATTATTCAAAAATAGATTGTTTAATAACAAAAAGAGTCACAGGTTGCCAACCCCTGGCCTAGCCCATACAAATACTAATATGTAAGATTTACAACCTTTCACACATAAACCAGAATGTTTGCTAAGACCACTCAACTGTAGCTTGATATACCAGCAAAACTTCTCTTCTAAACACAAGGCAAACTTTCATATAAAGGCATTTCAAGGAAACTAACCCTAAGCTTTAACACTTTCATTGCCAAGCTGAACATTGGAATTTCGTGTAGTGGCCAATTTTTTTTTATTTAGTTAGCGACGTCCACGCGCTAACGCGTGATCGGCCATTTGGTGAGAACTCGCATCATGCGATATCGTTCATTGCCAAACTGAATATTGGAATTTCACGTGGTGGCCAATTTTTTTTATATTTTTATTTAGTTAGCGACGTCCACGCGATAACACGTGATCAGCCATTTAGTGAGAACTCGCATCACGCGATACCGCTTGATATACAATGAACATGTTAAGGAAAGACAAAGTTTGCATAAAACTCCCCTTTTCTGAATAGACTAATTAAAAATGAATCTGTAGTTTATTATCTTCAGGAATTCTGTCACCATGTTTGAAGATTCAATATGAGAAGTCCACACTAACCATAATAGGTTTACAACTTCTGAGTCGAATTCATGTTAAAATAGCAGGGCCTTACTGCACTATTCAGAGGTCTTCCATTAAACTTACATAGAGTTGATGAAAGTTCTTCATGGAATATCAAAGAAAGATAAAGGAATTTTGAATTGGAATGGGATATCTTTGTATTCAAGAGGATATTGCAATACATGTTTACTAATGCCAGAAGCATCGGTAATGAGGGTGGAATAGTTTTTGTACAGTCCAATTAATGAAGATCTTGGGCCAATATGATCTATACATCATGTATGAATAGAATTAATTCTGTGTTCAACAATTTACAGGGACTGTAAACATATTTACTCATCTTGGGATTCTTCTATAATATATATACATATAGAATACCTCAACTCTAGTAATGAGCTGTTTCTTACTGTATCAATCCACCTAGACCTGGGTCTTTTTTCCCCCTGCCATCTTAATGTGTTTTGCTAACATTTCCTCTCCCATTCTGTTCATCACACTACCAAAGAAGGGCTTTCTCCAAGTGTTATCAAACAGTTTGATATTTATGGGGAAGCTGCACCTTCATATTCCACCATGAAGGAATGGGCTAAACAATTTCGCCTAGGAAGAGAGAGAGAATCAAGAATGATCATGATGGCTGGCCTGTGGAAATGATGATTGAGGAAAATGTCTTGTTGAGGAGGAGCTGCTCAATGACAGACAGCTGAAGCTCAAAGAAATCTCAGCAGAGTTGGATCTTTCTATAACAATCTTTTGCATCATTCATGAGAAGTTTCACATGCCTAAAGCCAGTGCCCCGACTTCTCTCTTCAATTCAGGAGTATCGTGTGACCTGTTCCTGCAAGTTTTTAGAGCTTTGCCAAGGGAATCAGAGAAAAGTGTTGGAATTCATTGTCACCGGGTATGAACCATGGTCCCTTACTATGATGCTCTTTCCAAAAGGGAATCCATGGAGTGATGAAAACCAGGCAAAACACTGATGAGAAAAGCCAAGGTCATTCACAGTCCACTAAGAAACTCTTGACAACAATCTTTTGGGATTGATGGAGAATTCTCTTGATTGACTTCAAAGAAAGGAATACCACTGTGAATGCAGAATATTATGCCTCACCCCAGCACAAACTGTGCGACGCCATAAAGACGAAGAATGCTGAGTCATGGTATTCACTTGCTTCACGACAATGCTCCAGTCCTCATGGTTATTGTTGTGAAGGCTGCAGTGACGGACTGTGGCTTTCAGGAGATTGAACACCCACCACACAGCCCAGATCTAGCAGTGACTACTACCTCTTCTTGAAACTGAAGATCTTTGAGGAAGAAAATTTTCAGACAAAAGCACAGATTATTTTTTCAAAGGCATAGAGATGTTCATTCAAACATGTGAAAAGAGTGTTGAAGTAAAGGAAGATTATGCTAAAAAGTGACAGTCATTTACTTTCTATAACCTCTAAAAGTTCAGCCAGAAACTTATGGAACCATCCTTGTAGATCTGGGTCTTTTTCCTGCCATCTTGACATCAAATGTGTTTTGCTAAAATACATTCCTCTCCCATTCTTTTCATCATACCACCTGAGCTCTGTTAACACTTTCCAAAATACTAACAATGTCAAGTTCTTTCTGAATATTTTTTTTTTTTAAATTTATTTTTAATGACACCACCATCTGTCTTCTGATCACTCATATCTATAGTCTTTGATCAAGCGTTTTATTTCTAAGCCAGCTCTCAGATCTGCAAGTTAATTTGGTCAGAACATTGTCTTGAATACAGCTAGGTTAGTGTTTTGACTTTCTACACTACCAGCTTTGTTAATTCTATTGTTTATTTCTATATTTAATTTGCCATCTTCATTAAAAATTGTGCCTAAATAGGTGAAATGATTTACTTGTTCTATAGGTTCTCCATTCAGGATGCAGTTCATGTTTTCAATGTTTCTGCCTATTTATTGCTGATTTTCATAGTAAATTTAATACAACAGTTATTCAAATTTAGCCAGAGAATCCTGCAACTTGTACTGGATTTACTTAGAAGTGAATCTGCATAAAGTAAAGAACTGAGATTGACACCTCCAATTTTGAAATCAGGTTTGATACCCTTTCTTTGTGTTTTATACAGATGAATGAATAACAGCAGAGATGATGTACACTCTTGTCTCGCACACCTGATTTAACATCAAACCATTGTGAAGTCATAAAAGTTCCTTGCATCATATCTAAGATGCAAGGAACTTCTATAAGAGCTTTTCAAATGTACATGTCAGCCAGTCTTAATATGCAGATGGCATAATTTTCACCCACACAAACTGTTTTTTCATTCTCAAGAACAGGCAAAGTGGCCAGAAGAATGTACATAATTAACAGACATAATACAATTGCCTTATAACCTTAGTTATTTCAACCATAATTCTAAACAACCCAACTGAATTTGGTTTCTATGGGAAGAAAGCTGCATGTAATCGAAACATCAAGTCCATATGCTATGTTTAACACGTTCGCTGCCAACTACGAGTATAGTCGTAGTTGGTTTATGAGCCTCTCAAGCCAACTATGAATATACTCATATGTCGATTACCGACCTCCTATGCCAAGCACGAGTTAACCCACAGTATAAGCACCTTAATTTGAACCCTTGGCTTGTGAGTAAAGCAGAGAGCACGTCTGGGGGCTTGGTAGAAGGAAAATAATTTCAGCAAAAGTATAGTATATTATATATGAGCCTCACAAGCTAACTACGAATATGCCCATGTCGATTACAGACTTCCTATGCCATGCACGAGTTAATCCGTAATTTGTAAATCAAATTATGAATGGTACACTTTAAAACAATTTTTTTTTTTTTTTTTTTATATACGCACAATGGTAGTTTTTCCTGACACACAGGACAATAATATTGTGTTCCCCATTGTTTATTTATTTTGATTTTAATTCACGAGCTAAGAGATTACTCATAGTTGGTGTATGATACAAAATTCTGTCTGATAAGCTGGCTACGAGATTACTCGTACTGACTTTGAAGAAGTGAAAGTGCTTGGCGTGCGGTAACAAACCATGCCCGAGGAGCGTGGCAGCGAA
Source organism: Typopeltis vanoorti (assembly GCF_054136105.1). Lineage (NCBI taxonomy): Eukaryota > Metazoa > Arthropoda > Arachnida > Uropygi > Thelyphonidae > Typopeltis > Typopeltis vanoorti. The sequence continues at coordinate 119,410,910 of NC_143557.1, read as the reverse complement.
CACGTTAAGTACATTACACCAATGAAGTTTGGTGCTAGGGATGTGATAGACTGGAATGATGAATGTCAACAAATGCAACACTTCTAGATAATGCAATCACCATCATCAGTACTCACGGGTCCAATATCTGTTGGTATCTGATGCTTGTTTCACCATTCTTTGCCACTTCTCTGTCCACTGTCAGATGACTTAAATCCTGCAAACTTTACACCACTCCTCTACATCATCTACCTGCTCTTGCCTTGGCCACCCCTCTTCTGTTTATACTATCCATTCTACCAAGCATCAACGTTTTGATATTTCTACTGCTATACATTCTGCAGATATGCCCCAAATGCTTTAGTTTCATTTGAATTATAGTTTGATAATTCCAATGAAATTTGAATGTTCAAAGATAGTTTGTCTGACTATCTTTGACCATCAATTAAAATGCTTGGTATCACAAAAGAAATACATGGATAAGAAATCAAACCAGTCTCTGACATCATAGGAAGAGTGAAACATCTGAAGTGCCAATGGGATGGGAATATTGCTCGAAGACAAGATCAACTTGGAAAAAAGAGCAAAGCAAAGCAAATAATAATGACAAATACCTGTTGGATTTCTGCTCAGGACATGGGCTGATTATTACTAACATAATGTTCCAACATAAAAATGATGCACAAATTTACATGGAGAGAAGAGGCAAGAAATAAGAAAAGTCTCATTGACTATGTTATTGTTGATAGTGATGTTTTCCCACTGGTGCAGGACACTAGAGTGTAAAAGAGAATTTGAAATTGGAAGTGATCACCATTTAGTCTTGAGCAGGATAAAATCGAATAGAAGAACATGTTTTATTTTAAAGCAAATAAAAGTCAAGCAGCTCTCAAATGTGAACTGTAGACTAAAATACACAAACAGTATTGAAAAAAATGAAAGTTTAAGAACAGGAACCAAACCTTGGAGTCAGTGGCAAATCTTGAAAACACTGATTGATTCAGCCAAAGAGTTATATAATGAGGTTGTCCACAAGGATAGAAAAATCATAACCCCATAGTGGACACAAGAAGTTAAAGAGGCAGTGAAAGAAATGAAAGCATATCAAAAGTTCCTGGCAAATAAGTAAGCATGTGCTCTTAGAGAATACAGAGACAAATGTAAGAAAGCTAAAGTGTGTAAAACTAGCTGAACAAAAGTCATTAGTAAGAACATAGAAAATAAATATCAAGAAGGAAGGAGTGCTGTAAAAGAAATTAGAGAAGATAAAGGTGACATGAAAACAGTAGAAAGATATCCTTGATGTATGGAGTAATTACTTTGAAAAATTGCTAAATGAAACAAGTAGTGATGAGAGCACAGTAGTAAAAAACACTGACTAGGCATGCAATCAGGAATACATATCAATACTTGAAGTAGAAAAAGCCATTAAAAGTCTGAAATGTGGAAAGGCAACAGCAGTAGATGATCAGAACAGAAATACTCAACTATGGAGGTATAAAAGTTTTGCAGAAGGCCTAGACAGAGGGACGAATTCCAGATGATTGGAGTAGAGCTCGTATAGTATCCATACGAGCTCTACTCCACTCAATAGAGAATTATAGAGGCATTTCTCTATTGAGTGTTCCTAGTAAGATTTATGCAAGTATATACAGAAACTGTTGAGAAGGATTGTGGAAGGGAAGATTGGTGAAGAACAAGATGGATTCAGGCCAAACAGGCTGTCAGGATCAGATCTTCAGTTTACGACAAATAGTTAAGAAATCATGGGAATATAACAAAGATTCATTAAGTTTTGTAGATCTAGAAAAGGCATATGCAAAGTGATAAAAGAAAGGCTATTTAAAATGCTACAGTTGTATGGTGTCAGTTGGGCATTATATCAGGCAATACTTAGTCTCTGAGTTGTAAGTCAGCAGTTAGGAAGTCCAGGAAGATGGTCTAATGTTAAATCTGGTGTCAGACAAGGTTGTACATTATCCTCTCTGTTATTCATTATCTATACGGATCACATTATGAAGTGATATTAAACCTGATATCAAAATTGGAGATGTTAATCTCAGCTTTTTACTTTATGCAGATGATATTATACTTTTACATAAATCTGGTACAAGTCTGCACAATTCCCTAACTAAATTGAATAACTGTTGTCTCCTCCTATAAAATGACTTTCCTCAATCATAGGAATGTATCTGATAAGGGAACCAAAACACTTATTTTGATTAAAAAGATATCAAGAATGATGTCATGTACATTAAAGTTATCAGAAAAAGAACTTCACAGATCAGATAACTGGACTGGAAAATAAGCTTCAGAGACTCATAAGTCAAATGAGATCATGGTGATTTTATTTTATTTTTTTAATTTTGGGAACAATAGAGAAAGCAGAAGCTACAGAATAACACAAGGAAACCTTAAGCCAGAAAACAGAATATACAAAGGATTCAGTGCTAATCTCGTGAAAGGAACATTCAGAACATAGGACAGTTTATGATATTCTCTTTTATTTATATATAAGTAGGCTGTTCAATAAGTTATAAGACTATATTTATACAGAAAACAGATTACCTTTAATCGTTATCATTTAAATGGTCTTTTTTGAAGTAACTACCGTGAGACGTGATGCATTTGTCCCAACGTTGCGTCCACTTCTTAAACACATGTGAAAGTCCGTTTTTTGAGAGTTCTTTCAAAACCGCCCCTGCAGCTTTTACACATGCTTTGTTACTTTCGAAATGGCAGCTTCTTAGTGGTTTCTTGAGCTGAGGAAACAGCCAGAAATCGCACGATGCGAGATCAGGACTGTATGGAGGGTATGGTAGGATATCTATGTTGTTCTTCTGCAAAACGTCCACTACACAATCAGCAATATGTGGCCTTACATTATCATGGTGCAATAAGAAACCATTCTTCAACAATGGACGCGTCCTTTTGACGTGCTGTACCAGTGTCCGTAAAACATCCGCTTAATATGAGCCGTTTACAGTATTCCCGGGTTCTACAGCATGTTGGTAAACAATGCCTTCGTAGTCAAAAACCATTATGGTCATAACTTTACCAGCTGATTTTACAGTTTTTGCTTTCTTGGGGGTAGGCGAAGATGGATGCTTCCATTCACTGCTTTGTTGTTTCATTGTAGGGTCATAGTGATACAACCAAGCTTCATCTGCTGTAATGATGCGTTTTAAGAAGTTGTCGCCTTCTTGTTCCAGTCTTTCTTTCCATTCTGTGCACACATCCACTTGATGCTGCAGTTGCTCTGGTGTCAAGAGTTTGGGAATCCATCGGGCGCAAACATGTTTCAGCCTGAAATGTTCAGCCAAGATCGAGTGAACACTTCCCACAGAAATATTCAGGACAACATGCAGCTGGCATACTGTAATTCTGCGATCCTCCTTGATGATAATCGCTGCTGTGTTTGATCATTGTCTCTGTGATGGACGTTGAAGGTCTTCCCTCACGTTCAAGATCTTCCACATTTTGCCTTCCTCCCTTAGAAGTTTTATGCCGGTGAAAAACACTTGCCCTCGACATTGCTTCATCGTGGAAAGCTTCGCGTATCATGTTAAAAGTGTCCGATGCCGATTTTTGCAAACGCACACACAATTTAATCGCATAACACTGTTCCAATGATGCTTCCATTTTGACGACTGGGGCGTAGGCGCGCCGAAACAAGCTTGCATTTACTCACGTGACACTCTGGAACATCGGCCTGTATACGCATCTATCAACCTCTTTTGTTAATATAAACAGCAACATTTCTTTATTCCACAGAAATTAATATTGTGATGAGTGGTTTCGCGACAGTAAAATTAGTCTTATTGAACAGCCCTCGTACATATATAATATCATCAGATTCCCTGATATGCACCCCCAAAGTGAGATTAAAATTATTAATCTCCTATCAACAATTTTTCTCCAAATTAGTCTATTACTTGTGAGCACTCCTGACAGAATGAATCCACCTAAACCTTGGTCTTCCTCTGCCATCTGGTTATCAAACATGTTTTGCTAACCTTTCCTCACATATTCTATTTAAGTGACAATACTTGTCACTTAATACCACCTTAGATTAGCTCTGCTGACACAATGCTAACAATGTTAAGTTCCTTTCTAATATCTTCATTTTTAATGATTCTGCCACTGATTTGCTCCCCTAATTTTTCTCAGAACACTCATATCTGTAGTCTTGTCTTTGATCAAGTGCTTTATTCTTAACCCAATTATCAGATCCATAACTTGAAATTGTCTTGTATACTGTTAGTTTGGTATTTTAGCTAATTTCTGTCTTATTCCATATAAATTTATTCAGCTGGCTACCCATCATTCTAGCTTTGGTTAATCTGTTGTGTATTTCCAGATTTAAACATCCATCTTTACTAAAAACTGTGCCTGAATAGCTGAAATATTTTACTTGTTCTATAGAACAAGTCTATAGGATCTCCACCCAGAATGCAGTTGAAGTTTTCTATGTTTTTACCTATTTCTATAGTTTCGATCTTTTAATTGGTGATTTTCATGTCAAATTTGTTACAGTTTGTATTCAATTTAGAGAATCCTGAAGACTAGCACTAGATGTGTTTAGGAGTAGATCATCTACATAAAGTAAAGAATTAAGTTTGACATGTCCAATTGCAATGAGGCCTAATGCCATTTTCTTATTTTTTCTTCTCGTGCTAGTGCAGAGGAAATCCTCTTATATATCTGTTTTTTATTTATAAAAAACAGAGATATATAAGAGGATGCATATATACCTGAATGTCACCCTTAGAGCATATCTATTCTCCTTGCCTCAGTGTCCCACCACACTACTGGATTATCTTCCAGCCCCAAATGCATGATGATCTGGCAAAATAGGGCAGCAATTCAGAACACCTCCTGATGCCTTACTATCAATTCTAGCTTCATGTACTATCTAGTGGCAACTGCTTTACTACTGTAGTTTCAAATGAAGGTTCTAGGTCTATAATTAGTATGACTGGCATTTCTTTACAGGTACTACTGCTCACACTGCATGTAAAATGAAGTGATGAGAGAAAAGAATTAGAAACTGGAATTCCCACACTGGAGATCAGACAGAGCATCAGCCACTTCAGCTTGTCTATCATGTAATAGGTCTAGATTCCATTTCTTCAAATCAAGAGGTTATCCTTTTTTGGCAAAACTGGTATAACCTAAGATAGGTCTGATCATTGACTGAAAAAGGATATATATTGTGTTTCATCTATCCTTCAGTGGGCCAAAAAGAAATATCTTCTAAAAGCCAACAGGATAATGTACAAATAATCATATGAACAAAAAACCTACTATAATAAGCTTTATGGCACTGCAATATTTTTATCATTAGCAACATCATTAGTATTCAATACTTTTCCAGAATGCAGGTCTGACATGCCCTAAACACTTTTTAATCAATATTCTTTAAAAGAGTGAACAGAAACTGCAAGTACAATAATGATCATTTAAAGAAAGCTAACAAATACACACATGGAGAGAAAGAGAAGCAATATTAAAGAATTAAAACACTATGACAAAATGACACTAATTTGGTCAAGTGTTACTCTACTGGCCTTAGATCAAATTCTCATTAACCTTTAATCATCAGTGGCAGCATAATCAGTATTTAAAATATAAGGATTGAGATTTGTTATTAAAAAATTATGACCATTTAGGGAAAAAAAATTTACATGGGTCAAATATACATAATCCATATTCTTCAGATTTTTAAGCCATCATTACTGTTGAGATTCAGATGGTTGATTAGAATTTCATAAACCTCTTTAAATTTGCCTCTCATACTAGTGTGTATGTTTGTGTACATGCAAGGAGGTGGCTTCCCAGTGAATTCTGTGTAGGATACTCAAGTCATCATGATCAGAAAGGTTAGATTCACCAGTTATTAAAATTAATATGTTGTGTTCTTTTTCTGACAGGAATTGTGTGTCCAGTTTTACCCAAGGAGGTGTAATGAATGCAGTACACTCCAAGATTCACCAGGAGGAGGAAGAAGATCTTTGGAAGAGTTTAATTCTTTAATTTTGCAGGTTTAAAGGTAGGATTAAGGTTATGTTTGACATAAAAACTGCCTAATAAACCATTTTTATTGAGTAATGTTAGTGTTGTGCATTAATTTTATAATTAGGACTGTAATACTACAAGACTTTAGGCCACCACTAATGCTGTATCATAGAAAGTTAATAAAAATTTGATCTCTGCTCTTGTAAAACAGGATCATAGCTTAATGTTTTACTTTTAAACCATAGGTCAAGCCAGTAGAGCAACAGTTGACCAAATTAGTTATTACTATGATATACTGTTTGAATTAACATAACATGTTCCAGATGACCTTAATATAAAAGATGAAATATTGGGAAATTAGTCATTACTCTTAATAGTAGATATCTCCATAACTTTACAATAATAAATGCTGATCGCCATGTAATATTCCTCAAGAAACAACACATTAAGCTTTTTTTCCCACACAGCTATGATACTATACAACTTTTTTATGATTTATATATTTCCTATAATAAATTTCAATTTATGATATTTAAAAGGCAAGACCTACCTGGTTCAATCACCTCTCCAGGAGGATGTTTAATAATAATATCTCTTCCATCTAAGTGTTTAATTACAAGGTTAAACCCACAAAGAGCTTCTGTAAGTGTAATGTTGTGAGACATGTACAAATCGTTAGCTTCTCGTTCAAAACGTTCATGATGTTTCTGACTGAGTACAATAATGACATCTCCAGGCTCTACACCAGGCTACAAGAAAAAGAAAATTTTAATTAAACTTGGAAGGAAATCAGTATACTAAATAATTTTTTTACTAAAAAAGTTATATGCTGAATAGATACTTCATTAGGCATATCTATCCATTTAGGTAAATAGATAATACAATGCTGATGGCAGAATCAGAATACAGTGGCAACATGAGGCCATGCACCCTCCTTACCATGTGGCAACAGCTCAGGCTGGTGGTGTTAACAACATGGGAAATGCTTATACCACAATCTTATCACAGATGATCACATTCATCATTGTCAAATGGGTACTTACAAGACAAAGTGTCATGCCACAAAAGTCATAACATGTTGAAGTAGTTCGAGGAACATGAAAGCAAGTTTCTTTTACTTCAGTGACCAGCTCAGTCCCCAGACCTCAATCAAGCAGAGAATCCCCACAATGAAATGGACAAGCAGCAATATGCCACCATCCAATCTGCAACAACTGGGAGGACAAACATCCCAGAGGAAAGTTTGATACTTAGTTGAATCAATGCCACAGAAAATATAGGCTGATCTTAAGACAAGGGAGTCTCACTTGTTATTAAATGCTGTTCCTAATAAAGTGGTCACTAAGCATATAATAAACACTTTTATTATATACTACATTTTATAAAAAAAAAAAAGCCTTTTATTCTCCAAATGAAGGCTACCACTTTTTTTAAAAATTAGTATGCAATGAGTTTACAGCACTCACCACTGTTGTCAAGATTTAATGCGTTTCAATGGCATGCTAGATAAGAGGCAATATTACGAATCTTAATATTTATTTGTTGTACCATCATTTGATACAACAACAAATAAATATTTTAAAGCAAATAAAAGTTGAGAAGCTCTCAGATGTAAACTACAGACTAAAATGCACAAATATTATTCAAGAAAAAATGAAAGACTTTAAGAACAGGAACCAAACCTTGGAGATTCAGTGGCAAGCCCTGAAGAAAACACTGGTTTATTGAGCCAGAGAGGCATGTTGGTGAGGTTGTCTGCAAGGATGGAAAACTACACGGTGGACACAAAGTTAAAGAGGCAGTGAAGGAAAAGAAGAAAGCATATCCAAAGACAAATGTAAGAAAGCTAAACACTGTATAAAACTGGCTAAACAAAAGTAATGGGAAGATTTTGGCAAAAACATAGAAAATAAATATCAAGAAGGTGGCAAGATATTCTGGAGATTGTTGAAGCTCAGAAATGGATGAAAGAGTGCTGTAAAAGGAGTTAGAGATGATAAAGGTAAAATGAAAACGGGAGAAAAAGATATCCTTGAAGTATGGAGTAATTACTTTGAAAAATTGCTAAATGAAACAAGCTGTGATGACAGCACAGTGGTAAAAACACTGTGCCAGGCATGCAGTCAGGAATACATATCCATACTTGTAGTAGAAAAAGCCATCAAAAGCCTGAAATGTGGAAAGGCTGCCAAAGTAGATGATATTCGACCAGAAATGCTCAAGTATGGAGGTATAAAAGTCTTACAGTGCCTGCAATGCATTGTTCAGAAGGCCTAGACAGAGGGACAAATTCCAGATGATTGGAGTAGAGATCTCATAGTACCCATATATACAAAGGGAAATAAAACTGAATGTGAGAATTAGAGGTATTTCATTACTGAGTGTTCCTGGTAAGATATATGCAAGTATACTTGAGAAACTGTTCAGAAGGATCGTGGAAGAGAAGCTTGGTGAAGAACAAGCTGGATTCGGTCAAATAGAGGCTGTCAGGATCAGATCTTTACGACAAATAGTGGAGAAAGCATGAGAATATAACAAAAATCTGTATTTAAGTTTTGTCGATTTGGAAAAGGCATATGACAAGGTGCCAAGAGAGAAGCTATTCAAAATGCTACACTTACATGGTGTTAATGGTTCATTATATCAAGCAATACTTAGTCTTAATTTGAGTTGTAAGTCAGCAGTTAGAATTGAAGTACATTATCCCCTCTGTTATTCATTATCTATATGGATCACATTATGAAGGAAAGTGGTATTAAACATGATATCAAAATTGGAGGTGTTAATCTCAGCTCATTGCTTTGTGTGGATGATGTTATTCTTCTAAGTAAATTCACTACAAGTCTGCAAGATTCTCTGAATAAATTGAATAACTGTTGTAATAGATATGGTATGAAGGGCAGCATTAAAAAAACAATGAAGACAATGAAAATAGCTAGAATCGTTGAAAATGGAAAGATTAGCAAAATATGTGTTTTCTGCCAGGTTGACAGAAAAAGACCTAGAGAAAGACCAAGATATAGGTGGATTGATACAGTAAAAAGTGCCTTAGAAGACAGAAATATAAGAACTGATAATATTAGAGTCTTTACAGGTAACAGACTTATTTGGAGGAAAATTGTAGATAGGAATTTAGTAATGGTGTAATTTTTTCATGTAGTACTACCATATCCTATACAACCCTTGAGGATATATATCAGGAATTTGATGATGATGATATTTGTTTTATCATTGTTTCATCTATCCATCAAGAGTGGCTAAGGCTCTTAGTTACAGCTTATTTTTTCCAGTTATTTCGGGGAGGAGGTAGACTAGAGAAAATCCAACCCAAGACACTAGAAGTTGAGCCATATTTTAGAAAATACCATTGTACAATGAAGCATTTTGTCATACTAAGCTCTTGATCCTGTGTAAGAGAGGATGACTTATGTTTCCTCTCATACATAATAAAAACCTAATTAATTACAGCTTGTATATTTTTGAGGGAGAGAGGTTTGGGGGCTACCAGGTTACAGCCATTGTAGATACTTAACATGTTAAAATTGTACAACATTAACATGTACAATAGGTGCTAATTATAAATCACTGAAAGTCTTAACACTATTTTCCTGAAATAGTCCATATGACCTATACATATTATAATTCAAATTTATCAATAATAATAGGGTGTGGGTTCAAATGATGACGTGGGCATGGATATTTGCTCACAGCATCATGATTATCTAATGTGAGATCACTGCCCCACTTACTGAACACATGAAGTCCCTTGAAAAATATTCAATGTTTTGTCTTTAGAGCAGGGTTGTTTCCAGATTATATAAAAAGTGAAGAATACAATACATACAACTAATTTTTCAAGAAATTATGCAGACTAAATATTAATTATAATAACTTTAATACTTCCTATATTTCAGAACCGTTACATTGCCATCATCAGGGATCACAAAGCAATGATATGTGCAGACGGGCACTAACTGAGGTAACACATTCATTGCCAATCACGCGATAGTGCGTGATGCGAGTTCTCACCAGACGGCCGATCACGCGTTATCGTGTGGACGGCGCGTTCAAGTTTCTAAACTAAATAAAAAAATAAAAAAACTTTGGCCACCACACGAAATTCCAATTTTCAGCTTGGCAATGAACGTGTTAATGAGGCTGAAGAAAGGCAATCAAAGTCAGGCTTAGAATCCTAAATGGTTCCCCTCCCCCTCTCTAGTGGGCTAAATTGGATGGTCTTGGCCATTGGGCTGAAGATTTGAGGATGAGTGCTTCCCAAAACAGACACATGCAGTCAGGAATACATACCCATACTTGAAGTAGAAAAAGCCATCAAAGGCTTGAAATGTGGAAAGGCAGCAGGAGTAGATGATATTCGACCAGAAATGATGAAATATGGTGGCGTAAGAGTCTTACAGTGGCTGCACTGCATAGTTCAGAAAGCCTGGACAGAGGGACGAATTCCCAATGATTGGAGTAGAGCTCTCATAGTACCAATATATAAAAAGGGAAATAAAACTGAATGTGAGAATTACAGAGGTATTTCCCTACTTAGTGTTCCTGGCAAGATCTATACAAGTATACTTGAGAAACGGTTGAGCAGAATTGTGGAAGAAAAGCTTGGTGAAGAACAAGCTGGATTCAGGCCAAATAGAGGCTGTCAGGATCAGATCTTCACTTTACAACAAATAGTTGAGAAAGCATGGGAATATAACAAAGATCTGTATTTAAGTTTTGTCGATTTGGAAAAGGCATATGACAAGGTGCCAAGAGAGAAGCTATTCAATACGCTGCAGTTATATGGTGTCAATGGAGCATTATATCAAGCAATACTTAGTCTTTATTTGAGTTGTAAGTCAGCAGTTAGAATTGAAGGAAGTAGAGGAAGATGGTTTAATGTTAAATCTAGTGTGAGACAAGGATGTACATTATCCCCTCTGTTATTCATTATCTATATGGATCACATTATGAAGGAAAGTGATATTAAACATGATATCAAAATTGGAGATATTAATGTCAGCTCTTTTCTTTATGCTGATGATGTTTACTTCTAAATAAATCCACTACAAGTCTGCAAGATTTTCTGACTAAATTGAATAGCTGTTGTAATAGATATGGTATGAAGGTCAGCAATAAAAAGACAAAGACAATGAAAATAGGCAGAATCATTGAAAATATCAACTGTGTTGTGAATGGAGAACCTGTGGAACAAGTAAAACATTTCAGCTACTTAGGCACGATTTTTAGTGAAGATGGTAAATTAAATAGAGAAATAGACAACAGAATCAGCAAAGCTGGTATGGTGGGAAGTCAATTGAATAAATTCATATGGAATAAGAGAGAAATTAGTCGGAACACTAAATTAGCTGAACAAGATAGTGTTCAAACCAGTTTTAAGTTATGGATCTGAGAGCTGGGTTAGAAGTAAAACACTTGACCAAAAACTAGAGACTGCAGATATGAGAGTCCTGAGAAAGATTATAGGAGTGAACAGATGGCATCAATGGCAATATCATATTAAAAACGAGGATATTAGGAAAAAACTTGACATTGTCAGCATCCAGGAATGCGTTAGCAGAGCTAATCTCAGGTGGTATGGTCACTTAAACAGAATGGGAGAGGAAAGATTAGCAAAACAAGTGTTCTCTGCCAGGTTGGCAGCAAAATGACCCAGAGGAAGACCAAGATATAGGTAGATTGATATGGTACAAAGTGCCTTAGACGATAGAAATAAAAGATCTGATAATGTTGGAGTCTTGACAAGTAACAGAACTCATTTGGAGATAAATTGTAGATAGTAAGTTAGTAATGATGTAATTTTTTTCATGTAGTACTATCATATCCTGTACACCCCTTGAGGGTACATGGCAGAAATTTGATGATGCTTTCCAAATATGGGACAGTTTCGTGCACCTAAATTTGATGCGGTTTAGAAACTTTCTGAAGATTGAAGCAGACTCCTCTCATATTTGTATTTTGGTGCAGTGCAAAAGAGTTACCTTCTGGCATATCCTGTGGTGAGTGCAAAGCATGGTCCAAAGCAGCTGTAATGGTGGAAATAGATGTAGTCCATGTGTTCAGAAATTCTGATATTAGCTGTCCTGCCTGTTTGCAACTGCTAAGGACCTGGTAGCCACGTGGTAGGCCTAGGGAAATGTGGCTGTTTTTGATGAAGTGAATAAGGGATGTCAATTTTTTTCTTGGCCTGTAAGGTTGTATTTCTTTAGGATGATGTGTCCCAGATATATGAAATGGTGATGATTTTGTGTAATCTCTGCACTGAAAGAGAAAGAATGGAGGCTGCAGCTATAGGATTTTAATATTTTATGGATTTTGTGGGCACTGCTACCAGAACTGATTACTTTTGCCATATTATATAGGGCTTTTATAATTCTGAATTGTTGGGAGGGGGTAATGTGACTGCTGGTGGATGTTCTGCTATAATGTGTCGTTTTGTGTAAAAAGAGAATGCTAGCAATCTCTCAGGCTTGCAAGTAATCATAGGAAGGGTGAAACCATTATTTTTCTTTTCTAAGGTAAACTGAATCCTGGGATGTTGAGAGTATCTAGGTCGTGACCAAATGGAGAATACATCTATACTCCATAGCCAAATAAAAACAGTGGGTTATGTGGGGCAGAGTTTATGGTTTTTTTTCCAATGATCTCCACGAAAATCTATGAAAAAAATTGCTTTCTTAAGATCAACACTATTTGCTTTAAACCTTCCATTATGCACTGCTAACAAATTGCATACCATGCATTCCTCCTCTTCAATAACTTTATTGTGCTTTAAATTCAACAAGGCTGCTGGTGGATGTTCTACCATTATGTGTGGGTTTTGTGTAAAAAGAGAATGCCAGCAATCTGTCAGGCTTGCAAGTAATCATAGGAAGGGGGGAGACCATTATTTTCCTTTTCCAAGGTAAACTGAATCCCAGGATGTTGATTGTTTAGAAAATGTTGAGAGTAACTAAGTTATGTGACCAAATGGAGAATACACCTACACTCCACAGCCAAACAAAAACAGTGGTTTATGTGGGGCAGAGTTTAAGGGTTTTTTTTTTCAATGATCTCCATGAAAAAAATTGCTTTCTTAAGATCAACACTATTTGCTTTAAACCTTCCATTATGCACCACTAACAAATTGCATACCATGCATTCCTCCTCTTCAATAACTTTAATATGCTTCACATATTCAACAAGACATCTTGTGACAATTATCTCATGCCATTATTGCCTCCTCCACCTCCCCCACTTAATCTTTTGACCCATCCTTAATAATGGTTCAAATTTCTATTCAATTAAGTTGGTATTTATGCTTCCACAAAAACCTTTCTGCATTATCCCCACTCCTGATCTTTTAATCCAATCCTTAACTTAATATTAGAATAGAAATTTGATCTGCTACTTAACTTACTATATGCGTCTACATTACCAATCAATGTCACTCACGTGTCCATGAAAGAAAATCTCACCAAATTTTCAGGCTTTCACCATAACATCGCTTGTGTATGTGTGTATATATATATATATATATATATATATGTATGTATGTATGTATCTGGATATTTCGTATATAATCAAAGCAATTGGTGACTGCAATGACTAGTTTTATAATGGACTTACTTTCTATATACCAGCCTTTCTGATATAAACACTTAAGACATGTACAAGTGGTGTCATATGGCTGACTAGTAAATGGAGTAATAATCAGCTATCTTGTGAACTATGAACATTTTCTTGAGATTTTCCCTGGGAATAATGATAACAGGTATTTGTTGCCTTCTGCAAGTTGAAAGTTATTATTGATAAAGCTCATTTTAATTTCTGAAAGAATGAAGACCCAATGTAGCATTGATGTGTCTTACTGCAATTGTTTCCTTGTTGTAGACTGAAAACTGTCACATGGTATCTTAGGATGAGAAGATTAAGAAAGGAAGACAAGTGTTAGATGCTACCACACTCCAAGTGCATGCATTTCATGATGACTGTGTCAATCTTGCCATCCTTGTTGACAGAGTAAATAGGTGGTTTGATGAATTTCATTGCCTGGTGTGAGACAACTGGCTTGTTTATTGGAGAACCTGATGTTCATGATGGTGAAAAAGTTCCATAATTAGTCTACAGAGAAAGATATCTGGATTATCTAACCCTTAGCAAATAGCATAATTAAGTATAAATGTACTATAGGTTTACAACTGTTTGTGTGAGAGACTTAAAAGCATTTGAAGAATTCTTAATTTCTGTCAGTGAAGAGTTCTGAACTGCAAAAATATCCACATAGCTGAACCATTTACTGAGGGATGGACAGTAAAAAGCACTTAAAGACGTGATGTACTGTTGTTCAAAATGTTGTGTAAACCTGGCAAGAGAGTGGACAAGAACCTACACCTGCTCCTTCAATCATTTTATATAAAATATCCGTTTATTTTTTATAGCCAGATTTAACCTTTCCAGAGAACTTATGAGAATATAACCCTTTGTATTGGAGCTGCTTTGGGTGTGATCTACTTAAGACCATGAACTTTGCCCAGGAGAAAATATTTGCCTTTCATTAGTGCTTTTAGGTTTCACTAGCCTAACAGTTTTTTCAAACTGCTGTTTCTCATCGGAAGTTATGTAGAAACCCCGTGTTCCAACATAGCAATCCCATGCCAGAAAGTTACTTTGTATAAGCAAACTCTTGATAAGGGACATATCAAGACATAAAATACTACAATAAAGAACCTAAAAGGCTTCATTCTGGCATATTTATTATAGCAGTAAAGCTTTTGTTCTTGACATGATGTACCTGCAATGAATATAAAGTCAAATCGCTTAATGCCTAAAGGAAAATCTTTAATATTTTTAAATTCAGAGACAATCGAATGTTTGTAAAAAGTAAGTATATCCACTCTCCAACCACTAGTTTGATGGTTTGAATCCTGCTGTGGACAGAAATATTTGTGACTGAGTTTAGGTGAGAGATGAATTTTTCATTACCCCGTGTGAGATACCTTGCTTATTGGAGGTCTGAAGAAGCTAGAAAATGTTCCATGAACCATGTAAAAAAATAATTTTAAAAAATTCAAATTAAAATGTCAGAAGAGTGAAGTCACAAGCTTTGTTTTTAACATACTCAGTTGATGTGAGAAGAACTACGTGTTAAAAGGGTTAAAGAGATATTTAGCCAGGCTGATGTGCAAATTACCACACGTCACTCTCCAAAAATCTCAATAGGGTTTGTTCTCAAAGAACATGTTGATCTACTGTCCCATGAAGGAGCTGCTGTCATATGTACTTAAGAATACATACTGATCAGTAATTTCTCTTAAAACAAGTTCTTATTCTCTCTTTTCTACATGGCACTGAAACTCTTGTAAGGTCTTAGCTTTTCAAGATCCCTGCATTCAGTCACTATATTCACCCATACTTTGAAATCCTATGCTTTCCTTCTGCAGTCTGGAACATCTATACATTAACCATCTCGGTCTAGATCACCTCTTTTCTGATGAATGTTTACTATATTATTTTCGTCTGCTTTAAAACATATCCAAAACACCTCAAGTGTTTTGGATATGTCAACCATCCTTTGGTTTACCCAATTTTCATTTACGAGGGTGGTCTGAAAAGTTCTTGGCCTAAAAATGAATTTAAAATTTCAAAATTATTTCTATTTTTCAGCATAATCTCCCTTAAGACTAATACATTTATTCCAGCGATGCTCCAGCACCATTATCTTGTCCCTGTAGTGGTTCTCAGTAATATCTGCAAAATATCCCTCTACAGCTGCAATCACCTCTTGATTCAAAGGAAAACGCTGAAGAGCGAGGAAGAGATAGAAGTCAGAGAGAGAGAGAGAGAGAGAGCCAAATCTGTGGAATAAGGTGGATGTTCCAACAACTCATAGTGCAAATCCCTTAATTTTCCCATTGATAATTGTGCTGATGAAAGATGATTTTTTTTTTCTTCTGAAAACCAGGTCTTTTCTCATGAATTTTTTTCATCTAGTCTGGTTAAAAGATCGGAATAATATTCCCCAGCTATTACTGTTTTACCCTTTTCAAGATAATTAATAAACAACATGCCTTTAACATCCCAAAACACCGATGCCATGACCTTTCCTGCTGTTGGAAATGACTTTGCCATTTTTGGCGCTGAACAACCGACTTCTGTCCACTGTTTCGATTCTGGTGTGTAATGGTGAATCCAAGTCTTGCCCATAAAAATAAATCTATGCACAAAATCAGTTTTATTCTTGTTAAAATGCTCCAAGCACTGTTCAGAGACTTTTATGCGAGTGCATTTTTGATCTGCTGTAAGCAAGCGCAGCACCCATCTTACGCAAAGCTTTTTCATATGTAATTCTTCATGCAAAATATATCCTACATGTTCTTTTGAAATGCCTATAGTCTTAGCAATTTCACGCACTTCGACTCGCAGGTCATCCAATATCAAATCATGCACTTGATCAATGATTTCTAGTGTTGTTACACTTTTTGGACATCCTTCACGTGGATCATCTTCAAAGCTGGTATGGTCACGTTTAAACTTGGCAGCCCATTTCTTAATTGTCAAAAACAAAGGAGAAGAGTGCCCATAAATTTTTATAAACTTCGAACGGATTTCTTTTGGCTTAGACCTTCTTTTACAAAGAATTTTATATCATATACTCAATTTTATCCATTTCAAAGGATATAGGCAACATTTTTTCTTCAGACAGCTGTATAAAATAACCCACTTGATAGAATGACTTGCAATTTGACATGGATGCTTATGACAGAGGTACCAACTTGAAAAAAAAAAAAAAAAACTTGCCGATAGTGTTGCCATCTATGGTCGAGGTCGAGAACTTTTCAGACCACCCTCATATACTAACTGCTTGGCCAAAAGATATAAATACATCTTTTCCCAAGCAAGGGAAATGTGGAAAAAAAATTTTCCCACATCAACAACCATATAAAAAAGGATGCAAAACTATAGCACATCAGTGCTGAATGTAGATAAAATGCAGAATGTTTTAATGTGATGATACTGTTTCTTGCCAAAACCTGGGAAAGTGTGTTTCTGTTGACTGTAAGACCACCACACCATTTCCTTTCTCTATCAACCATAGTACATAGAATAAATTAAGTAAATTTCTACATCAGATTTCTTCAGATTCAGAAAATACTTTATATACCATAAACGAAATTGTGTGTTCCGTGAACTGTAAATAAAAATATACAATATAAGAAAATCAACTTACTTCTTGATCACCTTCACCACGGAAAAAGATCTTTTCTCCTTCTCGCATGCCTTTATCCACATGTACCTCTAAAATCTTTGTATCATTAATGACTTTCTTACCTTTACAAGCTTTGCATCTGTCTTTCTCATTTACCATCTCCCCTACAAATTAGAAAGAGGTAAAGAGATGAATTACAACTATTTTAATATAATAAAACAAAAATCAGCATAATTTTTTTCTACAAATTTTATTTTAAAATTTTAAGCAAGAAATGAATATCTTGAATTTTTTCTGTTATATCAGGGAATATGAGCTATAGTAGCTATAAAGTAATCAGACAACAAAAATATTATTTTACTCTGAAAACCCTGCTCTAGAGACAAATATGGAACTTTTTTTGAAGCCACTTCAGGCTTTCAAATTAATCAGGTGGTAGTCTAACACCAGGCAATGAAATTCATCTCCCACTTAACATAATCACAAGCATCCATGCCCTTGGTGGAATGCAAACCCCAACCTGTTAGTTGAAGAGTGGATATGCCAACCACTTGGTCAACCAGGCTGGCAATTATGTTCCCTTAATACAACAATTGTCACAGTTCCAAATATTCACTGAGCTCTTCTTTTGAACACCTGCAATGCACCAGTCTTTGAGGAATATTCTCAGTGCTATCAAATCTGCCATTTTGGAGACAAATCTGAAGTTACAAGGTGGTTAATATCTGTCAAAAACAGTTTCACAGTGTTCTGCAGCTGGTGTGCTATAAAAATTAGCATTTCATTGGGTTAAAGTTATTTCCTTTTTATAGTACACAGAATCACCCAATCAAGAATTCAAAAATTTTGCAAATAATTTCCATTTATTATTAATATTGTATAGGCACCTCCATGGAGTTCAAACACTCATTGTGGGAGACCCAACCTATCCACACAATCTATCATACCTCTCCTCGAACCCATTAACAAAGTGCCAACCGACTCTGGCAACCCATTCCATTCATTCATTCATTCACAACTTTCCAAGTGAAAAATCTAGTCCTCACACCCTTTTACTCAACTTCCAGGGATGACATCTTGTTCTTTCCCTCTCTAGCCAAGTGCTGAAACATTTCCCCTGCATCAATCCTATAAAATCCTAGAAGTAAATGTTTCCATCGTATCTCTTCTTTTTCACGTATCAACCGACTTCTGCAGTCCATGCCCTCAATCTATCCTCATAGAGAAAGTTCCACAGACCACTTCACAATCTTGGTTGCATGCCTCTGAATCCTCTCCACTTCCTCATCCCCAAGAAACCCAGAAGATCAGATCTAAGCACAGTAATACAAACCAGATGTAGATATATCAAGGCCTTATAAAGGGGAATAATTTCCTTATATCTACTTGTGTGTTCTTCAATAGCCAAGCAATCTTATGAGATAACTACTTTAGCAATATGTCACCTGCTTTCTGCTCATCCGTATACCACTTTCTGACATCTGTCAGCAACTACCCTCTTATCCACATAACCAGAGTCACATCCATCCTCATTTGTTCTAATTTGTGTAACAGAGTTCCCTGTTGTATTAAGTTAAATGTCTTTGCAAAATCTAACAGAATCATGTGGCCATTTCCTTCATCAAATTTAGCCGTTACTCTGTTATAAAAAGTTAGTAAATTACTAAGGCATGACATACCCTTCACAAAGCCATGATGCCCCTCATACAGTATCATTTTTTATCATAGCAAGGGTTTCTCTCCCAGAAACTTGGGTTTTTCATCTTAAATCGGCCTTAAGAAAACATGCAATTTACAAACAAAAAATACTTGTGGTGGTGGTGGGCATTAGAATTCATCGGTGTAGATGATGGTAGTTACGGTTTGCTGTAGAGTAGGTGCTCTCCCTTTGGACTTCTTGGAGGTGTCATATAATATTTTTATCCACCCATTCTTGAATTCCCTTTTTGACCAATTTTTCAAGTACCTTTACCACCACTCCCTTTGAACTCCACCAGAGCTGAGACTTAAAACCACCATTCAATTCTGAAAAGGTTCTAAAAAATATCGAAGTCAAGCAACATTGAAGGAAACTTTAGATTCAAATATACAAATATTACCATAAAAGTGATAAAAACCAAACCTCGGAGTTTATGGAAAAATAAAATAAATTGATTTCACCAACAGAGAAATACAAAATTGTTTGCAGGGATAGAAAAAAATCTGAATTTTCTATGGCTCAGGAAGTTAAAAGTCCTAGAAAAAAATTATTTTTGAAAGTTTCAAGCAAATAAATACGGCGATTTGAATGAATACAGAGAAAATGCAAGACGGTTATATATGAAAGTAGATACGTCACGGACAGACTGATAAGAATATCTCATGAAGGTGGAAAAAATTTGAGGAAAGAACCATAAAAGCAATCAATGATGACACCGGGGGATATTTTATTTATTTATTATTATTATTTTTAAATGTTGGGCCCAATGGTTCTGATGTGTTTATGTCAGGAGAGAAATCTCATCTTGTCTGGGAATTTGAATATTATCAAAAATAATACTGGGGGAAAATGGTTGTTTTTTGTGGGAAATAAGACAGAACTGGATTTTAGTAATGTTGAGGTTCACGAGGTTATCTGAGCCCATTGGGGAATGGCTTGAGGGTCAAAATTAAGGGAAATTGTTGTGAAAGGTAAGGTTTATCAAATGAAAGGGAAGAGTGCAGTGAGATTCATCTGCAAAACTGTGCATTGGATTGGAGGTCAACTGAAGTAGGTCATTGATATACAGAAGGAAGAGGGTCGGTGAGAGAACTGAACCTTGTGGGACCCCAGCATTAGTTGGATGGCGAGAGGATAGAGAGCCATCTAACATAACACAGTGTGCATCTGGACAGAAAGCTGGAAATCCATCTGCAGAAGTCCTGAGACTGTCCAAAAGATGAGTTTGCTTAGTAAGCCTTTGTGCCAGATCCAGTCAAAGGCTTTAGAGATATCAAGTGCAACCACTTGGGATTTGCCAAATTTCTCCATGGCATTTGTCCAGAGATGGGTGATATATGAGAGCAGATCACCTGCTGATTGGCATAGATGGAATCTGTACTGTGGTCAATTAATAGCTGGGTGACTTCAAGGTAGTGTGGTGTTGAGAATGTATGGTTTTCTCCATCGCTTTAGATAAAACTGAGGTGAATGAGATAGGGCAGTAGTTTGTCACCCCTTTTTAGTAATGGGTTGAATATAGGCCAACTTCCAGGCTTTGGGATATATATACCAGTGGAGTTATGTACAGATGGCATAGGATAGAAGAGAGCCTTTTCTGTGTCTAATTTAGACAACAGATTTATGATCTCTTTCTGGAAAAGGATACGGGGGAGGGCACTGTAGGGACAGCTGGAATGATTGGGGTTTATATAGTCAGTTATGCATGCATTGGAGGCAAAGTGTCAAGCCAGGAGATTAGCTTTTTCTGTGGGCGATGATGCAATAGAGCTATCTGAGTATGATAGGATGGAAATAGTGTTGGGCAAAAGTTACAACCAACTGCTTTGACAAGAGCCCAAAAGGCATGACTGCCATTTGGGCATGCTGCAAGTTTCCTGCTTTTTGTCCGTTCAAATTCTGTTTTGGAAGCATCGATAATTTTCTTGCATTTGTTTCAGGCTTCAGTATAGGCATTGAAGGAGGATGGAGTTCTTGATTTGAGCCAGTTGTGCCATGCCTGATTTTTCATTTGTACAGCCTTGGCACATCTTCTGGAGTTTAGATAAGGGGATGGCAGTTCAGAGAAGTGTGGGGAATGTATGTTTTCATGCCAGTGAGGATTACTTTGGTGATATGTTCGGTGCATATGTTTGGATTGGAAGACCGGAAACAATAGTCCAACCATGGGAATGAAGCATAGTAGAATGGAACATTCATAAACTTGGCCACTTTCCAAGTGAGTACTGCATTATCACTATCACCAATCAGAGAAGAATAGATACGACTTTCACTGATATGCACTCTGACACTATAATCAAATCTAACACTCTTTGACCTTGAGTTCTTTTTGTCATATGCTGCTTGAGAAAGTTGTCTCACAACAGCACAATAAATTCAATTTCATTCTTCTCATGAGATTTTACTGCTACCAAATCAATGTTTTGATAATTAACCCCCCCCCCCATGATTCTTACTCTCTTCATGCCCACTGTCTTTATTTAGTAACAGATTTCTTCATCACTAGCAACTGATCTACCAGGTCTGTAATAATATCTCACTATGTATTTGATTTGTTAAATTCCACCTCATACCAGATAGCTTCAAACTCAATGCCATATGAAATACTGTTACTAGTATTACAATCATAGGTCTCAACTCTAACTGGATTCAAACCATCTGATATAGTTAGCTGCAGGCCCCATCCCTCTCGTGTCCTGTCTATCCTTCCTAAAAATTATATAGAAATTGTATATATATATATATTCTATATATAGGAAAAATTTCAGCATTTTTAATGCAAAATTTTGTCTCTTGGTCATCTTTTTTTATTTTTATTTTAAAGACTATTCATTAACATCAAATAACGTTTGTTAGTTTGGTGGATTTACTTTAGATTCTGATTGCTTATTTGTTCTTGCATTGCCGTTTGATATTTCAGTGTTTTTTTGTTTTACAAATCCATTGCTATACTTTACATGATTCTCGTGTCATCCAAATATTTTATTTGCATATTTTGAATCTTTACATAAACTGTAAATTTTCTAAATATTGTTTTTTTAAAAAAAGACCACCACAGAGTTCTAATATTAGAAATAATTTATATTCTCCCAATCCTTGGACACTCAGTGACAGCAGATGCTGCCAATGAGTATCTAAGGATTGCTTCTTGGCTTCCTATGATGGCTTTTCTTCAAATCAAAATGTGACTGTGTAAGAAGAAACAGCAAAATTTTCAGTTCTTATGGTTCCTTATAATTTCTTTTTTGTTTCAGTGATTACTGCTGTTTGAAAATTTCCTTCATTTAATGTTTGAAGAGGGAATCCTTACATGGACTTTTTCAATTGAAGGCGAGTTAGCCAATCTCGTATGGAGGTAGCAGGATACTTTTTCCCAGAAACTGGTTTTTTTATTCGGCATACAGACAAATCAGCCTTCAGAACACACAATTTTACAGAAAAATATGCTGCTGTTGTGATGATGGCATTGATGGTAGTAGTAAAGAAGGTGAAATGTATTTGGTGAAGTAGAGTGCCCTCCCACGATGAGTCTGTGGACTTCCTGGAGATGTCACTTAATGATAATGGAATAAGCAATTCAAGCATGATGGGGAAATCATTTTAATAGATTTCTATGAATAAGAGAGAAATTGGCTAAAACATTAAAGTAGCTATCAAAAGAAACTGATGCCCAGAAGATAACGTAAACCTAATTGTGCCTTACCATCATAGTACCTATACAAAAGCATTCATAAAAGGAAATTAGGATGAATAATACTCTGTATAAGTGCAATAAATTTTCAAATTTAACAATGTTTTATAAGACTTGAAATCAACTAATTTTTGCTTTGTAACTGTAGAGAATTTCAACTGCAATTAAGCAATTTCAGAAGAAAACAGCTTTGCTACTTCAGCTTACCTTCTCCATTGCAGTCACCACAGACAGTTTGAACATGTTGCACCATTCCAGGGCCCAGAGGTCGGAAAGATACTTTAAACCGCCGTCCTTGACAACCACGACAAGTTTGTTTAGCTCCTGCTCTCCCACCCAGCCTATTAAAATAAATATTGGTAATTATTCTGAACTATAACAACATTTATTTTGTAACATTGCAATGAGATTTTTCTTTAACTTGTAAAGAAGAAAGAATTTATTAAAAATTGAAGATAACAAGAGAATGCCCTTAGTTTTCAAGTTGTTTAGTGGGCTTTTCAAATCCCATTTCAAGTAAAGCAGTTCTCTGTACAAACTGTCCTAAGTGGAACTTTGTAGGAAGACACAAAAGAAAGCTGCAAGTTCAGATATTTAATCAAAAAACTGTGGATTTTTATTATGTGCTTACAAAGTCTTTATAACTCAGATGTATACTAACATGCATCAAAAGCCTGTAGTCTATTCACAAATGTGATGTATGCTACACGTATTTGTTGGATTATGTGGATAGGTTATGATTTTTAAGTGAGTGAGTGATAAGAAACTTATGAAAAAGAAGCAATTGATGATAGTGAAAATGATGTAAATGATATAAGCATGCAGAAGTTGAGAACAGCAATGTGATACAAAAGTGATGAATGCAAAAAGACAGTGGAGAGATAGAACTAAAGCAGAATGGTAATAAAGCTACTATGAAATTTATGAACATGAGCAAGAATATTAGAAAAGAATTTGTAACATCAAGGAATGATGTTACAAATTCTTTAAAACTAGGTAGATTGTTGATGAGAGGAAGAGGGTGTGTAGTAGACAATCAGGGAAACAAAAGTTAGATAGCAGAACTGAGTGTAGGATACCAGAAACAGTGAAAGATAAAGAAGATATGGATGGAGCAAGAGAGTCAAAAGACCCAAATGATAGGGTAAGGAATTATGGAAAGAGGGGGAGACAGAGAGAGAAAAAAACCAATGGAAAGCTACAGTGCTTATGCACAAATGCAAGTATTAGGAATAAATGTGCAGAGTTTGTGGCCTTGATACAATTAATCAGCCCACAAATCACTGGTGCCAGTGAGACGTAATTAACAGAAGATGACATACTTTAGCATTTAAGGAGAGGAAGTGGGGTATTACTCATGACTTCAGAAGAACATTTCATCTCAATGTGAAACTTGAAAAAAGTAGTAATGATGATGGCTTTTTGAGGTCATTCGCTATAAGGAAATCTTTACGGAGGGAGAGCTAATGACAGAGAAGAAAAAAGGGAATGAAAGAAAGAGGGGACGTGTTCTATAGGCCAAGAAATGAGGGAGAGGATGATGTTCTGAGATGAGACTAGTGAGTGACTGAAGGGTGATAATAATGGGCGACTAATTATGGATGAACAATCTGGACGCTCTTTTCTTCAAATTTTCCCAGAATATTTGTATATATGTCTGCTAATCATTTCCTACTCTGCTGTTTAGATTTCCAACAAGGATTCAAATCAAGAACATGCAATTCTTAAAACTCATTTCTACTTTTGAGTACACTGTTATGGAAAGAAATTATTGGATATATTAAAGTATTTTCTATTTTTAAATTGTATCAATGCAATAAATCATAGACTGATGAATTTCAGTATTAAAAACAAAGCAAGATAAACTGGCAATTCAGGACTTAACCTAACCTAACTCTATTCTCTTCTTTACTGGCATATGCCATATTATCTGGGTGCACTAACAGCTGAACAAGATTCCTTCTCACTGTATCCATTATGAAAATAGTGCAAAGAGTGAAAAGTCAACTACTGAAACCTCCAACTGCAAGTGAAAAAAGACAGATGTAATCAATACAGCAAATGAAAAGATGCAGTTACCAGAAGAAGAAAAATGCACACAGTTGAATTCTAACTGTAAGGTGTTATATTCAAGCCACTGTGATCAACGAGAAGAAGGTGCATTTATAGTATTCAACACAAAATATAAAAAATAATCTTCTTGAATGGCAGGCAATATAAAAATGAAGGAGACATCAAAATGAGAAATTGGATAACAAGACTTCACAGAATGTTCAACTAAGAAAGAAATGCAGGAATTTCAGAAAAGGCAGTTGACAAAGTTGGGTCTTGTTGGAAATATGAACAGTAAAGGAAGAAATTAATAAGACACAAATATTTTGGGAAAATAAGGAGTAAAGAACAATATTAATAATAATCACCTGCTGTATTTCTGTTCAGGACATATACTTATTACCAATCCCGTATTCCAACAAAGAATTGCAAATTCACATGGAGAAGACACAAAGGCATACAGAGAATATGAAACAGGAAATTACCATTTAGTTTTGAGCAGAATTAAATTAAATATCAGTGAAAATTGTAAGAACAATTTAAAATGAACCAGTGTTAAGAGCATTCAGAGGCAAACTGTAGACTCAAGTATATAATTATAATTCAAGAAAAAAGTCTAACTCAAGTCTATAAACAAGGATCAACTCCTGAAGACTCTGAGTCAATGTTTTCTTCTGAGAGAAGCTCAGAAGAAAACTAATTCAGAAAGAGCATATATTGAAGTTGTGTGCAAGGATGAACTAAGGAAGTGGAAAAGGAAAAGAAAGCGTATCGAAAAGTTCACCAACATTTGCTCTGAGAGAACACAGAAAAATGTAAGAAAGCAAAGCAGTGCAGTGTCCCAGGAAGACTTTAGCAAGAATATAAAACAAATATCAGGACGGTGATACAAAAACTGAAAATAAAAATATCCTAGATGTATGGAGTAATTATTTTTGAAATTGTTAAAATGAAACAATGTACTTCTGACCGTCTTCCTCTTGATTCCAAGTGTCTACACTACATAATTCAGAAGGCTGAATTCCAGATGACTGGAGTAGAAATCTCATAATGTACATCTATAAAAAAGAGAAATGAAACAATGGGAGAATTATAAAGGAATTTCCCTACTGAGTGTTCTAGGAAAGATTTATGCAAACTTACTTGAGAAGCAGCTAAGAAAAATTGAAGAGAAACTTTCAGAACAAGCTGGGTTCAAGGCCAAATAGAGGTTGTCAGAGTCATTTCACTTCAAGAAAAAACAACTGAAAAATAATGTGATATAACAATGATCTGTATTTATGTTCTGTAAAAGACATTACAGGCTATTCAAAGCACTAACATTAAATTGGGCATATAGGATATTGTATAGTTGATAAGCAGTCTGTATTTAAGTTTGAAGTCTGATTAGAACTGAAGGAAGGTGGTTTGATGTTAAATCAGGTGCGAGACAAGGGTGCACACTATAATCTCCGATATTATTATTCATCATCTATATGAATCATATTATGAAGGAAAGGGTATTAAACGTGATACCGAAATTAAAAATGTTAATCTCAAGTTTTTATTTAGTAGTCCAGTACAACTCGGCTGGATTTCTCAAACTGGATAACTGCTGTAACAAATATGGCATGAAAATCAGCAAACATATATCCGGAATGGAAAACCTATAAGAACAAGTAAAACATTGTTTGGGCACAATTTTTGTGAAGATGGCAAATTAAATAAGGAAATAGAGACAGGGCAATCATAGCTGATATAGCAGGGTGGGGAGTCAAATGAGTAAATTTATATGGAATATGAGAAATTACTAAAAAAAAAAAAAATAAATAAACTAGTTATATACAAACCAGTGTTCATTTCAATTTTAACTTAGAGGATAGTTAGAAATAAAACTGACCAAAGACAGGAGAGATCAGAATTCTGAAAAAATTAGGGGAGTTAACATGACATCATTAGCATTCAAGAATGTGCAAGCAGAGCTAATTTAATGTGGTATGGTCACTAAAAGAAAACCAGGAAGATCAAGATCCAGGTGGAGCGATTCAACAGGAGATGCATTAGAAAACAGAAATAAGCTTTGACAATATAGGCATCCTAACAATATGGATAAAAATTGTCCACAGGAAGTTAGTAATAATATAAACTTTTCATGTAGGACTATCACAGTATTCTGTACACTCCTTGTGGATACATAGTTATTTATATTATTTAAATTTATTTCTTTATAATTTCAATATCATCATCATCATGCTATCTAGGATTTAGGCCTAGCATGGCCTGTTCCGGCCTTAGAAGTAATCGATGAATCTTTTAAGAGGACGTCCTGGTTTTCTTTTCCCTAATGGCTTGTACTTTAAGACTTGTTTTGGTAATCTTTCTGTTTTCATTCTTTGAACGTGTTCCATCCATTTATGTTTATATTTTTTAATTTTTTCTATTACTGGTTCTTGGTTTAAGTCTTTCATTATTTCTTCGTTTCTTTTGTGATCAAATAGGGTACACTTTGCAGTTTTGCTCAAACTTCATTTCTGCTGTTATTAATCTTTGCCTTTTTGTTTTATTGTCCAGATTTCGTTTCCATACATTAAGACTGGTAGGTCGTAATGAATGGAAGCGAAATATGTAATGTATTGTATACTTTTAGTCTGGTTTGTTTTTGAACTAGGTTTGGTTTAAATATAGAGTTAATTACACCTGTTATTTTTAAATATTTTGCAATTTTTACATTTATATCTTTTTAATTTTCGTATGTGATCATACACCCTAGGTAGTTAAATGAATTCACCTGTTCTAAGATCTTGTTATCTAATACTATTTTAGTTCTTGCTGGATCTTGTCCTTTAAAGGCCATAGTTTCTGATTTTTATGTTGATATTATCATACCATAATCTTATTTAGATTTAAAATAGCTTTCTGTAAGTTATCTTCAGAATTTGTAATTATTATTTGGTCGTTGGCAAAAAGGAGAGTGTTTAAGCTCACTGTAGGAGAGTGTTTAAGCTCACTGTAGGAGAAAGTTTAATCCCTTGATGTAAATTTTTATTCCATTTTATTATTATTTCATTTAAGTAAATATTAAAAATAGTTGCTGAGAGGAGACACCCCTGTCGGACTCCTTGGTTTATCTCTCTCGTATATGATAGCTCGTGATTTAATGTTATTTGTATTTGATTATTTTCATATATACTTGTGATAGCTTTTAGGATATTATTTGGTATTTGTCTTTCTTTTAATATGTTAAATAATGTTTCTTGATAATTTCAATATCAATTAAAAAAATTCTCCATAAAAACGGAAGTACTTTGGAAACATTGAAAGGAGGACTTCTCAGAACAGTACTAGAAGGTAAAAAGTTCCTTAAAAAAAAAAAAAGGGGTGGACCGTCAATGAGATGGAAGGATGGTGTGTCTGGAGTGACTGATCTTCAGAGACCTGAAGCCAAAGCATACAGCAGGACCATATGGCAAGGACTGGTGTGGTACATCACTGAACATCTAAGTGACAATGTGACTCCCACTTATGAAAGTGGTTGTAAGCCTATAGAATATTAATGCCATGGGCAGGCTTAGGATTTTTTTTACTCAGCAACTGTGATTCTCATTTTAAACATAAAACCAATCTTTCCAAAAATAATTATGTATACAATGAGACACATTTAATTATAACAACAACAAAAGATTAGTAGCTCAGTAATGTATTTTGATATGACTAACATGTTACAAATTCCTTAAAAGTTTTTGACATAAATTATTTTCTAATTTCTGTTCACGATCAACACTTTATTCATCCATGCTAATGCAGTTAAAGAATAAGTTATCACTTCAGTAAAGCAGATTCACACAATGAATGCAGCAATGCCTCAATTATCCAACCACAGTGGGAGAGCAATTTTCCAGCCAGCTCATTGAAGATATAAATACAAGGTGCTGTCCCACAAGTCAGTTGAACACACTAATCCATTCAAGGGCTAGTTAACTGAGAAATCAACCTAATTACAGAAAATAGTTTCTACTTCCATATAAAGAATAACAGGATATAAATACCACTTTTTTAAGCATAAGTGAGATTTCCTCCGAAGTCATTCTAATAGAATGCAGATATGTCCACTGCAATAGCATGGATAAGATGCATAAAATGGTGAATATATGGATGATGGATGGGTGGTTAACATTTCTTTTAAGATTGAAGTGTGATTTAATAAAACATCAAGGTGTGTGACAGTAATCTTATAATTTCTTTATTATTCATAGGCTTGTCATAATTATCGGCCACTTACTCTGCTCCTCCGCATTCACACACACACACACACACATATATAGGGCTGGCTGATATATCAGCACAGCACAGTTTCCCGTTATATACGTTCATATGTAACGTGAAAATTTTGCATTACAAATGAATAAAAAAGAAACCGAGATTAGCAAAGCAGAATTTGAAAACAAATCTTTCTTAACAATCTGTTCACAGAAATCAGTGTTAATATCTTTACAAGATTTTTTATGGTATCTATCAATGAATCAGATCATTTTAAGTAATTTGTGCTGGTTAAATATATATACATATATAGTGGTATCTCACTAATCCGAACTCTCCAGTAATCTGAATTGTGGTTTGAAAGAAAAAAGTTTTATTTATTATTTTTATTATATATTATTATTTTATATACTATTATTTTGCCTGCAAACTGTACTCCATAAAATTAAAAGATCGTAAAGACCTGCTTTTAAATGTAATTTCCCAAAATTATGACATTATCACATCAATAAAAAATATAAATTTGAAGGATGTAGCATTCTCAATTGATGTTGCTTGGGAATCCTCAAACCTGAAGCAATTCGAGTATCATGGAGAAAACTGTGGCCTTCTAGAATTTACGAAGATAACGACGGTGATACATGATACACAAAAAGCAGAAATTCAAAATGTGCATAATTTGGTTAAAAATATAAACCCAAATGTTGAAATTTCATAAAGATGTTACGGAATGGATTACAGGTAGAACCGAAAGTGAATTCGAAATCAAATCAGATGTTTAAATCATAAATATGATGCTACAGAATGAATTAGCAGATGATGATGACGATAAAGAATTCAAAGAAAAAAAAAAGTTAAACACGAAGAAACAGTTGACAGTTTTAATGTTTGTATAGAAATGGGCTAATCAGAATGATACGCCATTCCACAAAGTTTTATTGCTAATGCATCTCCGAGAAGAAGCATTCGAAAAAAGTTTAGCTCCAAGAAGCGAAAGAAAATCAGACTTTTTTACAGAGAAATAAAAAAAAAAAAAAAAAAACCTCTTTTGTGTTATTTTGCGAAACTTTGTTTTGTGTGTTGTATAGAAGAAAGTGATATTTTTTTAATGCAAATTAAGTTATGTACTGAACTATGCAATTTTATTAAATCAAAATCCTCAACAATAAAGATATATAGAAACTAAATTTTTTACTAAAATAAACTTTTTTCGTAATGTAAAACTTAAAAAATTACTTTTTAAGTTTTACATTACAGTACAGTAGCTTTTTTTTTTTCTGAGTTACTTCATTTATTTCCAGAATTAAATTGATGTACAATTAGAATCAGATTACTTTTGTCTTAAACGCTAGTTATTGTTGTCACTTGGGCGAAAATTCACTAATCTGAACGAGCATGGTTTTTATTCGTTCGGATTAGCGAGATACTACTGTATATATATATATATAAAAATATGTTTATCAGAAGATAAAAATCAAACCTTACCCATCACATGATTTGCAGATTACATTCTTACTCAACTGCAATTTAGCAGTTTTACCATTGTACAATTCTTCTAATGAAACTCTGAAAGAATTTTTGTCTTTTAAAATGATCCATATAAAACATAATTATATATATATAGCAAATACTTTAAATAAGAATTAAATCTACATATAATCGTGGTAATGGTAAATTATATCTGGAATGGCTATCAAGTGTGGACAAAGAAAACCCAATAAGGCAGGACAAGTGAGAGGAGAAAGTCAAATGATCATAAGATTGGAAAATTCCTGAAAGGCCTGTACTATTGTGAATACAAATAGGCTACTACTGATATAATCCAGTAATGTTATGATATTGGCACATACACACTATTGCAATTTAAAAAATTGATTGAAGAGATGTCAGAAACTTAGCAAAAATTTGGAAAATACTGTCCATATACCATAACCAGCAATTCAATTGATGTATCCACTGGATTTCCTGAGAATTCTGTTCTATACAAGCAGCCTAGCTTGCAAACAAAGCATATGATAGGTTTCGTCATGAATTATTGGCACTTTGTATTGGATAAAATATCAGAAACTAAATGAAAACTCAGATCAGGAGAGTGAGAGGCGTTATATATAACAGAGAAAGAAGAGTTTGTATTATGATTCAAGGTAAGAGGGTGGTATTAAAACCAAGAATAGTTAATTGGTTAGGATTAGGTACAAAAGATGACAGCACGTGTTTGCCAGTCTCTCTATTGGTTGCTGCTTATAATTAGTGATAGTATTGGGCCAGCTATCTCTGAATGGCTACTGGTGGAGTAATTTGGAGACTCAGTCTCCAAAAAGCTAGATAGGATTAAAATACCTCACCTACTCATATAAAGGAATAAAAGGCATTAGCTGAATAGTAAATTACAGACCAGTTACTATCTTTGTCATGGTTTCTAAGGTCTTTTATGTGTGTGCATGGATGGCTTATAGATTTTGAGTCTCATAGTGACAACTAGCTTAGAAAATGATTACTTTTGATATAATTCAATATTTAAAATCAATATACTATATAACACAAGGCATATTCTCAATTTATTTAAATGTGCCTAAATTTGCTGCCTTTTGTCAGCAAAAATTTTCACAACCAGAAGGCACAAATATAAAACACCCAGAATTCAGTTAAAAAAAAAAAAAAATGGATTTTTAAACAATTTAGAGTTAAGAGCATCTTTATGATATACAAGCTATGTGTATCCTACGTGCAGTTCTATTTTGACATTGTATATAGTGATCAACATACTAAAAATCCCATATAATTAAAGACAGAATTATATGCAATTCAAGACAGAGAAGCAATTTGCACATCAGGCAAACCATTTTGCTACACTCCATAAAGCAAAGAGGTCATTTCTGAGAAAAGGCATTAAAAGTGCAAACCAATGAATCTGATAATACAGCAAGCAGATACTTCTCATCGTGAGCAATGCCACCGTGTTGTTAACTTTCCAAAATTTCATAACTTCTCACAACCTGGCTTAAGCATTGATACAAAAACAGTAATCTTTATAAACACCATGATATTTTGGGATTGAATAATGCTTTTGGGAGAGTAAAGCAATGCACTTTGAGATCACTCCAAAGTATAAAATACCATTTTGTATGGCACATTTTTTTTTTTTTTTTGTGCATAAAAATTTATGCATCTCTTTTTTGAGTAATTGGCCGAGAGGCTCTTATCTCCTAAAATGCCATTTGCTCTTTTATCATCATCAAATTCCTGCCATATACCCTCAAGGGGTGTACAGGATATGATAGTACTACATGAAAAATTTACATCATTACTAACTTCCTATCGACAATTTTCCTCCAAATCAGTCTGTAACTTGTCAAGACTCCAACATTACTAGATCTTATATTTCTATCTTCTAAGCCACTTTGTACCGTATCAATCCACCTATATCTTGGTCTTCCTCTGGGTCGTTTTCCTGCCAGCTTGGCAGAGAACACTTGTTTTGCTAATCTTTCCTTGCCCATTGTGTTTAAGTGACCATACCACCTGAGATTAGCCCTGCTAACACACTCCTGGATGCTGACAATGTCAAGTTCTTTCCCAATATCCTCATTTTTAATATGATATTGCCATTGATGCAATCTGTCTTTTTTGTTTCAGTCACTCCTATTACGTCGATCTGGTATTTATCTAATTCCTCTGCTAGCTCCATTTCTTTAACATAAGAAGCCATTCAGGCTTCTTATGTTAGCAGTACTGATCTTTAACTCTGGTGATGTTGAGTTGGGGTGTGTTTTCAGATTTGTTCCAGTAGCTGACTTTTCGCTGTTTGCCCTGGTTCCCTGGCAAAAACAATGAGGGCCTTGTTTAACCAGGCGATGCCCCAGCATGTATGAAATTTTGTCAATGTTGTACCATCATTTTGTATTTTGGTTTAACCAATAGGAATACAATTTGGTCAGCTAAATCCCAAATTGCCAGCCCATCCTCGTTCATTCAGTATCCAGGTAGATACCCAACAGGGTGCACCACGAGAAGGTGAGGATTGGACATTAGGTCAGAAGCCCTGGTCGGTTCTCTGCATTCCTTTAAAGGCTATGTGGAGGTCTCATCTCAGTTATACAGCTTTGACCTTTAAGCACCCATTGCTCTTTTATTAACATGGAAATTCTGAATTCGTGCAGATGCTAAAAAGGTTAGTAGGATGAGGTATAGGTATTTTTTCCATAAACATCAAGAACTGCCATTATTTCATTTTTTCTCCACTGACTATCATCAAATTCCCGACATGTATCCTTAAGGGGTGTACAGGATACGATAGTACTACATGAAAAATTTATATAATTACTACCTTCCTATCTACAATTTTCCTCCAAATCAATCTGTTACCTGTCAAGACTCCAACATTGTCAGATCTTATATTTCTGTCTTCTAAGCCACTTTGTAACGTATCAATCCACTTATATCTTGGTCTTCCTCTGGGTCGTTTTCCTGCCAACTTGGCAGAGAACACTCGTTTTGCTAATCTTTCCTTGCCCATTGTGTTTAAGTATCCATATCACCTGAGATGAGCTCTGCTAATACATTCCTGGATGCTAACCATAGCAAGTTGTAATGTTCTTTTCGACCACTGATTATATACAAAATCACAAACTGGGTTTAACTGGTTGGAGGTTTTTTTTTTTATTGTAAAGTAATAGCCTACTAGTTTTGCCGACTTACTGTTGGCTTCATCTGGGCATACAAGGTGACAAAACAGCTTTAAAAAGATCAACAACGAGCTAATGATATTGGGTTAAAACAAATGAATGTTACATATTATCTAAATTCAAATAAAACGCTACATCAAACGCATGGAGAAAGTATGTTATCAGTCATTGTTATACATGTACAATCTATAATTGGCAGCAAAATCAAACTCCAATCTGTTGGGTGATCTTATGAGACTTTTCCATATGTCACCAAGGATTATTCCTTGGTTTCTGATCAGACTACCTCTTGAATAGATAACTACTGCAGCTTCTTTGATGTTGTAGGAACGAAAATCTTCTTCCAAGTACAGCATAATACTTTTATCCCATTTGATGTTATGATTGGTATTAGAAAAATGATGCAGAAAGACAGAATTGTCTACTTTGTTATTAAGGTCCCCGATGTGTTCTTATTTCTTATTTCTAGACGTTTGTCCTATATAATTTAAATCACAAGAGCAGAGGATGTTTACAGAAAGCATTTTTGTCCTTAGGTGATCTTAACAAGTTGCAGATTGTCTTTATTGGTTTGAAAGCAACTTGGATCTCATAAGATTTGAGCATTTTGGCAATTTTCTGTGAAACAGACCCAGCAAAAGAAATGGAAATTGAAGATCTGTAGTGGGTATCTTGAGTTTGTGGTTGGAGAAAAGAATCTTATTTATGAAATTTTTTGGATAGCCATTGTTTGTTAGAGTTTCGAAGATGAGGTCTAATTCATCTTTTAAAGTTTTGTCATCTCTTGTGATGCAAGATGCTCTCTTTTTCAAGTTATCTTAACTTGTTAAGTTCACCTAAGGACAAAAATGCTTTCTATAAACATCCCGGAGTTTACAACATCCCCTGCTCTCGTGGTTTAAATCTCCAAAGGAGCATTCTATCTTTATACTCTAAAATTTCTTTAGTCACTCTTGCAGTCTGTGGAATTCTTATAGTCTCTTCTATGCCCATAATTCAAATTAATCAATTATCTCTTCATCAAATAGCTCTCATCAAGAGAATTAGATGTCAAGTATTCCCCATTGATACATAATACACTAGCCAACATCTTCCAGGAAAGGGGGAAATGACCCTTGTTCTCTCCAGTCTGATGTTGTACTGAAAATTTCTTTAAACATCTCTCTACAAAATCCATTTAGTAACTTATGATTCTAACATATTCTCTTTTCCATCATCAGCTAAACTTAGTAACCCACAAAAGTTCAATCCCTCACCAGTACTTCACAAATCAACCATCATTCTGGTCCCTTTTTCTGAATCCTTTACCACATCTGTCTTCACAAGAAACATAACTGATATTCTAATAGTCCAAATGTGGATGCATCAGCCTTAAAAAGAATGCTATTAATCAGTGGCAGCTTGTAAGAATTTGTAGTGGCGGGGCTGCAATGCTACCAGCCCAAACTGCACGTAAATCACGCATCACTCCCACTACCTTATCCCCACTAGGTAGCAGTTTGGTGCAGTCTGCACTGAATGCAGCTTCAGCATTGAGTATACTAGTATACTCAATGCTGGAGCACGTAAATCACGCATCACTCCCACTACCTTATCCCCACTAGGTAGCAGTTTGGTGCAGTCTGCACTGAATGCAGCTCCAGCATTGAGTATACTAGTATACTCAATGCTGGAATTAGATTCCAATGTGCTGGTGTGAGCCCTAGCTCACATCAGCACATTGACTATTGAAAAATACAACTATTGCTACAAAATGAATTCTATCGAGCAGTATTGTATTACAAACAAGAAAATAATGTTTTTTAGATAAACATATAAAAATTGAAGTATAACAATAATAAAACAGGAACTTTCGTTTTATACTAGAGGGGCTTCAGCCCTTATGGATGAGCCACCACTATAATTAACTTTATTATTAAGGCTTTGATGCAGTGTTTCTTAATATTGAAGTGATTACACATACTTCTGTAAAATGTCATGATTATAGATTTGCATGTGTACCACAGTAAACATTAAAGTATGTACACATTTCATCTTACATATAAGACATCAGCACAAACAGTAAATAACAATAAGGAATTTGAATTAAAAAATAGTTGCAATGCATTAAATTGAAATCTGTCTATGTATACAGTTGCATGTTCATGGATTAAAACTATTGGGTTGAAAATAAATTAAAATTGATTAGCTAACAATAAAATAAGAGATTACAAATTTCTTCAATACAGCTGAGGACAACAATCTCCCACACTTTTGGAATAGTAGTGCAGTCACAACGATTGAGGTTAAGTCGAAGCAGTGCTTCAGAACTTTCTTTGTATAAATGTTCATATTTATATGTGAATCTATGCAGCAGCTTGGTATTTTTCCCATTAGATCCCGTGGCTAGTGATGATATTCCATAAATGTGGTGTGAGCATCACTCCAATGTATTTCCATTATTATTATCTGAGACCTCCAGGAAGTCAAGAACTCATTGAGGGTGGGGTGGGGGGCATGACTCAAACCAGTTGTCACACACCCCATGAAGGATTATTAATTGTTGTTTA
The DNA here is from genome assembly GCF_054136105.1 of Typopeltis vanoorti. Lineage (NCBI taxonomy): Eukaryota > Metazoa > Arthropoda > Arachnida > Uropygi > Thelyphonidae > Typopeltis > Typopeltis vanoorti. Next base: position 119,374,795 of record NC_143557.1, on the reverse strand, counting down.
AGAGATATTTTGTCTACCAAGTTCTTTGCGATTGTCATCATTCTTACTTCGCACAAACTGGATGCTCTGTGGAAAAGGGAATACAAGAACACTAATCATATATTAGCAACGGTAAATATGAAAAATCTGGCTTGACACAATGTGGAAAGATACAAATTACAACATCCTATGGTCTGAAACAAGCTTACATCATAGATGTCAGGATAAATTTGAACGTTTGTTCAAAGAAAGTGCTGAGGCCTTACTTCACCATTTGAACTTAAATAGGAACTGCTTCTCTATCTAAGATATGAAAAATTCTTATTGTAATCAAACATCAATTTTTTTTTTATTATAGATTTAATGAATTATCAATATTTCCTCAGTTATACCATTGTGTTTATATGTATAACATCACAATGTTCTTACTTTTTCACATTTCAAATCAACTAATGTTCACATTCTATTTTTATCTCTGTGTTAATTAGAAAGCTGTCATACTTTCTATTAAATTCATTCACACTAGATGCACTCACTCACTGCTCTGGAGAAAAACCTAGCTCCTATCCCTTTCTTAACTGCAAACAAATTTCCATGGATGTCCCCATCTTCTCTCCCCACCTTCCATATAACATTCTGTAACACCCACTTAGAAGTTTATAGACCTCTACCATATCACCCTCTTTCTCCTGTTAACCAGTCTGTGATCCACATACAACCTACCCTCATAATCCAGATATAATCTTTGTAACTCTTCTTTTTCGAATCTGGAAGACCAAATCTGCACGGTCTTATAAAGAGGAAAAATGACTGGCTTATCCTTACATGTCAAGGTTTGCTTCAACATTGTTGCAATTAACCTCTGAGTTGTATTTGCATCTTTTGCTATGTGACCTTTGAACTTCAAACTCTTATTCACCAATAAACCACGATCCCTTGCCTCCTCAGTTTCTTGTAGCACAACCCCATTAATATGCTGCTGGAAAATCTCATTATGCCAAAGTGCATAACTTTAACCTAACATTAAACTGACAGCCATTTTCATTTACCTAAATTCTCAGTCTATTCAAATCATTTTGTAAGTACTAGATTTCAGTAGCATCCCTGATTGCCCTCTTCGCATCACTGGCAAACAATTGCACATCTCCTGTTAGACCCTTCCTAATGTCATTAATGTATTGATTGAACAACAATGGCCCAAGGACTGAACCCCCAGTTACAACACTGGTCACCTTAAATCTGGCAGATTCACACCCACTATCCAAAAAGAAACCCAACTTTTTGAAAATAGAAGAAACTAGTGGAACCACCTGTTGTATCTTTTTGTTGTTGAAAGCAGCAACCTTCATTAGTGTTGTGTCAGCTGTTTATGACATTTGTTTCATTAGAAGCAGAGTTATAGTGCCAAGAGTGACTGTGTTTTGACAAACTTTCAAAAAATGAGTTTCAAACAGAGAGCTGCAATTGACTTTTGTGTTAAACTTGGTAAAAGTTTTACCGAAACGCATCAAATGCTTCAAAAAGCATACGGTGATGAATGCTTACGCCGTACTCAAGTTTACAAGTGGTTTAAGCGATTTCAAAGTGGCAGCGAGATGCTTGAGGACGATGAAAATCCAGGCCACCCAAAAACTGGACTGAGCGAAGTTAACATCCAAAAAGTGCGTGATTTCATCAAAGAAAACCCGAAATCATCTGTGCACATTTTGACCGAGAGTTTGAGCCTTTGTAATTTGAATTTGCGATTTGTTCCCCACAAGCTGACCGACGACCAAAAAATGTATCGAATTGAAACAGCAAGGACCTCATTAAAACCGCTCACAAGGACTCAAACTTCATTGAAACATTACTGGTGACTAAATGTGATGTTTTGAGTATGAGCCCGAAACAAAGCGCCAGAGTGCTGAGTGGAGCCCACCAGAAGAGGTGGTCTCCACTCAGCACTCTTGGAGAAGTCAAAAGTAAAGACAATGCTGATTTGTTTCTATGATTCCAAGGGCATTATCCACAAAGAATTCGTTCTGCCTGACCAAATGGTGAGTTTCATCTCGAAGTTTTGAAGCAAATGATAGCGAGAATTCGTCACGTACGGCATGAATATTGTGATGCAGGCAGCTGGTCACTTTTGCACAATAATGCACCATCTCATAGTTTGAACACTATGAGACAGTTTTTGAGCAAAAACCAAGTTTATGTTGGATCATTCGCTGTATTCACCTGATTTAGCACCCTGTGACTTCTTTCTCTTTCCCCCGACTTTATTTGCCGATGAAAGGAAAGCGATATAACACCATTGAAAATGTTCAAGAGGAGTAACCAAGACCCCCAACAGTATCCCAAAAACCGATATAAAAACTCATTTAACGAATTAATTGACCGTGCCAAATGCTGTATCGAAGCTGAGGGAGAACATATTGATTGAAATAAATGATTTGAATAATTATAATTAGCCTGTGTTTTATTTTCTATCAAAAGTTCGCTTTCTTTTTGGACAGAGGGTGCATACTCTTTGAAATCTGTCTGTCAACCATCCACTGATCCAAGTCAACAAACAGTTTACATTCCAATCCCATATTCTCCAGTTTATGCAACAGCCTTGTGTGACATCCTATGAAATGCCTTAGCAAAATTCAACATTAGCACAGTGTATTCACTCCCTTTATCCAACTCGATTTGGCAGCCAGTCTAACAATTAGTTCTCCTGGCTAAGGCATAGTTCTCCTGGCTAAGGCATGCAGTCAAACAATACTGATTTTTCTAATTTTATTGATGATGCTGACAAAAAACTGGGATTTAGCCTTAAGATGTGTCAACTGAATATAGAGGGAATTAACAGAGCAAAATGGGACTATCTCTGCAAAATACTACAAGAAAATAACATTGACGTTGTGCTTCTTCAAGAAACACATGCTGAAAACAGAGACGACCTCAATAGAAGAGGAAAAATAACTGGTTACACTCTGATTGGTGCTACATACCACCGGAATTATGGCATTGCAACATATATCAAGGATGATATAGAAAATGCTTCTGTCCTGACAACGAGATGTGATAATGATACCCATCTTGTGAGTGTGAAAATTCACAACATAACAATAGTCAATGTCTATAAACCTCCTTTAACATCATGGTCTATAGATGTGATAACTACTTATCAACATCCAACAGTATGGATTGGTGATTTTAATAGCCATCATGAAGAATGGAAGTACCGTGATAATAACGACTGCAGAACTACCCTCGTTCAATGGGCAAAAATAAATAATATGCACCTTGTATTTGATGCCAAAGATAGAAACACCTTTAGATCATCAGCATGGCAAACAGAGTCTAATCCAGACTTATGTTTTGTTTCAATAAACACAGGAGGGCAAACATTACCAGCAAAACAATATGTACTTTCTAACTTCCCACACAGTCAACATCGACCGGTGTTACTGAAAATTGGTATGACACCACCTATAGCAAGATCCTTTCCACGACCGCATTGGAATTTTAAAAAAGCAAATTGGAGAAATTTTGCGAATGAATTGGATAAATGTGTTCGGTGGATACCTGCTAGAGTTGCAGAGTACAAGAGATTTGTAGGAGCAATCATATCAACTGCGAAAAAATATATCCCTTGAGGTTACAGAAAAGATTATGTCCCTGGATGGAATGAAGAGAGTGAACATCTCTACAGAGAGTTCCTGAAAAGTGAAGATCCTGAAATAGCAGATGAATTACTACGTAGCCTGAACTCATCTCGAAAAACAAAATGGACTGATACGGTTGAAAACCTTGACTTCAAACGATCAAGTAGAAAAGCTTGGAATCTTCTCCAACAGCTATCCACAACTAATCTACCTAAAAGAAAAAGCACAATTATCTCCCCTGAGAAAATAGCTAATCAAATCGTTAATATGCCGAGAGCACCTAAGGACCGTGAACACACCAAGAAAGTTAAGAAAGAACTTAGAGCTTTAAAAATAAATACCCCTGCTTTCTCACAATATGCCTCAATCTTCACTATAGATGAAGTAAAAGCCGTCATAAAAGATATCAAAGCAGGCAAGGCCCCAGGCTTCGACAATGTCCATCCTGAATTTCTGATTAATAGCGGGCCAAATACTATAAAATGGCTCTGTGAATTCTTTTCTGATATATTATTGACTGGCCGACTACCTAGCCAGTTTAAGAAGTCAAAAATAGTTGCTATTCTTAAACCTGGAAAACTACCCCAGGAGGCAAAAAGTTACAGACCTATTGCTTTATTGAGTTGTACCTATAAAATGTTAGAGCGCCTTCTGTACAACAGATTGTCCACACCAATTATGCAGCATGTCCCGATTGAACAAGCCGGTTTTAGAGAAAAACATGGTTGCTGTGATCAAGTGCTCACTTTAACATCATACATAGAAGCTGGATTTCAGAAGCAAGAAAAAACATCAGCCTATGATACAGTATGGTGTGAAGGTCTTATATACAAATTGCTTAGCATTGTCCCATGTAAACGGACTGCACACTTAATTTCCTCCATGCTCACTGAACGTTTCTTTCAAGTTATATTAGGAAATAAAATGTCCCGACAACGAAAACTTAATAATGGTCTTCCACAAGGGTCAGTATTGGCACCCTTACTTTATAACCTATACACATAAGACTTGCCTGCTACCATCTCACGCAAGTTCTGTTATGCTGATGACACTGTAACTGCCATTCGACACAAAAACATGAGTCAGGCTGAAGACGTACTTACAAAAGATCTGAAAACTATAGGTGAATATTATAAAAAAATGGAGGCTCCAGCTCAATCCAGACAAAACAAAAGTATCAAGCTTTCACCTTAATTATCACATGGCAGATGTCACTTTACATATCTTCTTTGAAGGATGTTTACTACGACACAATAAGTTTCCAAAGTACTTGGGCGTTACCCAGGACCGCACGCTCTCACAAGCAACACCTAACAAACGTTTCTGCTAAGTTAAGAACCCATAACAACATAATACAAAAACTAATAGGCACGACATGGGGAGCAACAGCCGATAATCTGCGGATTACTGCTCTTGGTCTAGTTTTCTCTGTTGACGAATATTGCTCACCAGTGTGGCTAAATAGCACACATTAAACTTAGGATTTGGCTGTAACAAATATGACCACATTGCCAACCAATCGGTGAGAGTGATCATAGGGTCTTGACTTGGGAGGTGGCTAAAGGTGTAGAATTTTCAATTAAGACAGGGTACATGTGGAATTATCGGGCTGGAAAGTATGACAAGCTTAGGAGTTTGATTGGTTCAGTGCCATGGCATGTACAACTGCAAGGACTAGAAGTTGATAGTGCATGAGAGGTAGTTAAGAAGTGCTTGCATGAAGCAATGGCTGACTGTATACCTAGAGTCCGAATAATAAATCAAGTAGGGGGTAAATGGATGAATAACACCATTATGCTTGAGCTGCAAAAAAAAAAACAACTATGGAGGGAATTTAAGGAGAAAGGTGACCGGCAGGCACATGAACGGTATAAAGTGCAGGCCAGAAGGGTAACGAGTGTGGTAAGAAAAGCAAAAAAGAATTACGAAAGAACATTGGCCATGCAGGCTAAAGAGAATCCTAAACAGTTTTTTAGATATGTAGCAAGTAAAAGGAAAAATGTACATGGCAGAATGATTTTAAAGAATGCCGATGGTAGGGAGGTAACTGAATCAGTTGATGTAGTTGAGTTACTGAGTGAGCACTTTGCAAGAATATATCATCCAGGTGGTGACATTGCAGAAACGAATGTACCAGTAGATTATACGGGAATTGTGGTGAATGAAGTGGAGGTGAGTAGTCTATTGCATGACCTCAATGTCAATACATCTGTGGGATTGGATGGTATACCAGCTCGTGTTGTACGAGAAGCAGCTAAAGAACTGTCAGTACCCTTGACCATTTTGTTTAATTTGAGTCTCGGGTCTGGGTTAGTCTCGAGGGGGTGGAAAGAGGGGAAAATAGTTCCACTGCACAAAGGTGGTTCAAAGACTGCTGTTGTAAATTACCGACCAATTAGCATATCAGGAATCATTGTCAAGCTCTTAGAGAAATTAGTCAAGAAAAGAATACAGGATTGGATAGTTGAAAATGGATATTGTATGGGGGACAACATGGTTTTGTGAAGGGTAGATCATACCTCAGTAACTTGCTCACGTTTTATAACACAGTGACGGCTGAACTGGATAGGGGTAATGGGTTTACAGTAATACTACTGGACCTTGCCAAGGCTTTTGATAGGATACCACATAGAACCCTAATCAGTAAACTGAAGCAGATGGGGATAGATATAGGGTTGGTGAGATGGATAGGAGGGTGGTTGAAGGAGAGATACCAGAGAGTGGTTTATTCAGTTTATTCAGGAGTGGAGTCTAAAAGACGGCTTGTGACTAGTGGAGTGCCACAAGACTCTGTTCTTGGACCACTGCTTTTCAATTTGTTCATCAATGATATAGGAAAGGATTTAAGAGGAAGTGTTCACTTGTATGCTGATGATGCAAAGTTGGGTAGAGCAATTATGAGTGCACAGGATGTCAAAATTTTACAGGTTGATTTGGATAGTTTGGAGGACTGGGTTAGGAAAAATGGATGTCAATTTAATATGCCAAAGAGCGTGGTGAAAAGAATAGCAGCAGTATATCACATTGGTGGAACCATACTCCAGGAGATTGATGAGGCCAGGGATTTGGGAGTGTTGGTGGATAGGGAATTGAAGTTTAGGGGGCACATTGCAAAAGTAACTAAAACAGCTCACCAAATCACTTGGTTTCTTTAAAATACTTTAACATGCAGAGACGAACAAGTTGTTGTTCCTCTGTATCGAGCCTTGATAATACCCCATCTGGACTTCTGTGCCCAGCTATGGGCACCAGGGTTTCTTCGTGATGGGGAGGAAGTGGAGAGGGTCCAGAGACGAGTGACCAAGATGATAGCAGGTCTGTGGAATGAACCTTATGAGAATAGGTTGAAGATTTGTGGGTGCAGGTTGATAGGCGAAGGAGGGGTGATATGATTGAGACATTCAAATTAATGAAGGGTTTCTATAAGATTGATCCAGAAGATATTTTTGAAAACATGACTGGTGGTGGGAGGACCAGGGGCCATGAATGGAAGCTGGGCAAGAGCGTGGTTGACAAGGGTGTTAGAGCTAGGTTTTTTACTTGGAGAGTAGTGAATGAGTGGAATAAGCTTCCAGAGTCTGTTGTGGGTGTTACGACCGTGAATGAGTTCAAGGCAAGGTATGATAGATACTGTGTGAATGTCGAATAGTTGTTCTTGACATGATGTTAGGGCCTCCCTCGATGAGTCTGTCGACTCCTTGGAGTTGCCCGGAACAACAATAATAATAATACGAGACTGATTTCTGGCACAATTAAATCAATGCCCACACACCGGCTTCCAGCTCTTAGTAACATTGTTCCACCAAATCTGTGCAAGACTAAGGCTCTCTTACATGAGTATACGAAAATCTTGGGAGAATAGCCTTACCAACACATTTAGATCTCCCAGACTTAAGTGTACGACGATTGAGATCAAGACATCCACCACTACAATTAGCCCGACTACTACTACATTCTAACTTTGACTTGAAGCAAAAGTGGCAAGAACAGTGGGCGAGCCATACAGATGACATCACAAAATTTTCTCTCAATGAATTACAAGTAAGTTTTGATGCTTGCTCACACCTCCCATGAAAATCCTGGACTCAGCTTAATAGATTACGAACTGGTCATGGTGTATGTGCAGACATGCTTTTTAAATGGGGTAAAAGACCATCCCCGCATTGTGATTGTGGAGCTCAGAGACAAACTGTGAACCATATTGTGACTCAGTGTTATCTCAGAGCATATTCAGGAGACAAATCGGACTTTTTAAGTGCTACACCTGAAGCCATGAACTATCTGACCAATATGGATGTAACCTTTTAATTTTATTGGTTTTTAAAAATGACTTTTGACTTTTAATTTTATATGTTATTAAAGTGTATTGTACTGCATGTTTTGATATTCATGCCATACGAATAAATAAATCCAACTCGATTGTAACATTGTTAATATATTATGAGCAAATTGCTAAAACACGACCTTCCTTTAGTACTCGTGCTGCTCCTTGAAGACTATAGCTTGTCTGTCTACCCATTTCTGTATGCGAGTTCTTCCAACTTCTCTAAAATCTTCACTATCACACCAGAGATGCCAATAATTAGACATAACATTTTGCCCAACCTTGTACAAATGAATTATCATACAATCCTTCCATTCCTGAGCCAAGACTCAAGTTGTTGATTGAACATTCCTTTAGCAAATATGCTGATATTCCATCTGATGAAAAAAATTCATATCAAAGTTATGCAACATCTCTTCAACCTCATTTTCATGCACCTCTAACTCTTCATCCAACATAGCAGTAGCGCTGTGCACGATGTTACATTACACCTACTGATATATCTTAGCAAAGCTAGCACTCTTTAATTGAACAACCTCATCAGCTTCTGACATGAGTACCATCTGCATTCAACAAAGTTATTCTTCCAATTCATTCTTTATTCTGCTTGCAGCATAACAAAATTCTACTGGATTGCCTTTAGTCTGCAAAGCCAATTTAACTTCCTGCACAATATTTGTTACTTTTCTGGCTTGCAATTTATATATTTTATAACTCCTTTCACTCTTATTATCACTATATCTTTCCACATCCATTTCATTCCAAACCTATTTATTATTTGAACATTATGGACACATTCAAATATCACGTCATTTAAGCACTTATTCAAAGATTCCCATGTATTGCTGACATTTTTCTCCATTCAGTAACTGATGCCATGGGACCAAAGATGGTATTCTCTTGAGTTGATCATAATTTTCAGTTTTGTAATTCAGCATGTAATTATATTGATGTTCTAATGAGAACATCAATATAATTAGATACTTCCCAAGAAAGCATGGCATATTCACTAGTCATATTCTTAACAGACCCCTTCTGATGCAATAAACAAATCAACTCTTTGACCCCCAGTTCATTCTTTCATATACTGTTTGAGAAGGTTTTCGCAAAAATTCAAGTAAATTCATCTTCATTCTTATGACATTTCTTTTCTATCCAATCAATGTTTGGATAATTAAAGTCACCCATAATGATCACTCCCATATTTAGTACCTATAAGGATAAATTGGTGATGCATTTCTTTGTCCCCTGCAACTGAGGCACCAGGTTTGTAGCAACACCCTCATCATATATTTCATTCTGTTAGCCTGAAACTCACTGCTACATGGGACATTGTTATCATGTAGCAGTGTTTTCTTGCATTTCTACCCTAACTCAACTTCAGTCACCTGATATCATGAGCAGTACTCCCCTTCCTCTCCCATCTTGTCTGTTATTCCTAAAAATAGTTCACCGATTACACTCAATCCCAGTTACTATATCTGATTCTGACTGCCAGATTTCACTAATGCCTATGTTTCCTTATTTCAGTGTGATATTAATGAACTTGACAGCAAACAGGAACTTACTGCAATATTATACCTGATTTGTTTTCAAAAAATAATTTTTTATTTTATTAGGTACAGTAAACTCTCGATTTAACGGAAAAATTTCCAGTCCATATGTCACGTGAAAATTAACACCCTGTTAATTTTAAAATGCTTTTAACCAAGGTTTGCTTATAATTAAATCAACAGGTTATTTTTTGTTATTAATTTCCCTGTTATTTTTAACAAATTTTGGCAAATAGGCTATCATATGTTGGAAAAAACACTAGTAATTAAACCGACATAAATGAGTCACTGCTCATGAAATGTGTTCAGCGAATGATTAGGACGTGATCACACAGTAATTGATTCTTTTGTCATGTGGCGTGACTTTCTGTGGCAGTTTATATTACACATTTTCGTAATTTTAGGGAGTTAATTATAAAAAACAGCAGAATTCAAAAGTTCAAAAAAAACTTGATAGTTCGTTCTAAGCAGGATTACCTAAACCAAGCACCTCAACATCGAACATTAACTTATCTAAAAGTGTGAAAATTATGTGTAAAATATTTTTGTTATTAGTGCTAATATTGATAAAATTGCAGTATAATGTTGCAGATATTGTTATTTTAAAACATGTCAAATGTGTATAAAATGAGTGATAAAGCCCATTTTGTCCTTTTACCATTTGCATCTACATATCTTGAAAGTTCCCAAAATTTGGGAAATTAATTCGATTTCCTGTCCCAACAGCAAAGGCCAAGTGCCTTTCTTAGAACTTTAGCCTTTTAGTATAACATCTTCACTTATTATATTATTACAATTTACACTATATCCCAGATGACAGATAAAATACTGGAACTATTAAACCTAAAGATGAATGGCATGTTTCATTTAATAATCTTTCAAAGTAATCGCTCCTAACATTCAGAACATCTTTTTCTTCAGTTGTTGTCTTCTGAATCTCTCTACAATACTCTTTCCTCTAAGATTTTTCTAAGTTTTCAATAACATTTTGCCACTTTCATATTTCTTTTTTTACTGAAGTCTTCCCATGAATTCTGTTTCGTTACTTTTAGTGGCTGCCACAATTAAACAAAGCTGCTCAAGAGTTTAAAAAGGTGTATATGTACATAAGATAAAATACAAGATTTTTGTTTATTGTGTAATCAAATTACTATGGATAAACTTAATGGATAAATTTAAATGGATAAACTTAATGGACTTATGGATAAACTTAAACAATTGGACTTTAAATAAAATATTTCCATAAGATTAATTGTAATAATTTCATTTATACGAGGGGAGTCTGGAAAGTTCTGACAAACACCTAGAACAAAAATGATATTAAAGCAACTGATATAATCACAAGAAAGAACATACGAGGATATAAGAATATAAGTTGCCTTCATAACTCTGCTACTAATAAATTCTTTCTTGTGGTTATCAAGTTGCTAATATAATTTTTGTCTAGGTGTTTTGTCAGAACTTTCCAACACCCTCCCCCCCTTTCCATATAAGTATTAAACATGCATATAGCTCTCAGCAGTGAATAACATTGTAGGATTTGTAGGGCAGGGGACACATTCAACACTATGGTAATGACAAGTCAGAAGACCATGCCACGGATATCCCTCACAGAAGTCATTTTAAATCAGAGACTGTTTTTGGAATCAGCAGCAGTTTTAAAGCACTCCCCAAACATAAACAAGTATGGTTGCATCAATTTATCAAAAATCTAGAAGACAATCATTTTAAGATTAAATTAATACTTGTTTTCTATCTCGTTATCCAGCAATAGATGCTGTCAAATAGGATTTTGGTTCCTTGTGTTATCCATTACAATTTTTTAAACTGGTCCCACCATTAACTAAATTTTTACTGTTTGTGTACTCTGCCACTGTTTTATGTGCTCTGATGATGCTGAATATAATAGCAGAAAAAAAAAAAAATTAATTTCTTTTTATTCATGTGTTAGGAATCAATACCATTAAATAAATTAACACAAACTACCAACACATAAGCCTTTCTAGCTGTTTTAGTATTTGTATGTTGTACATTTTTTGTTTTTGTGTGGATCCTAACAGATCACTATCTTAAAAGTCCAAAAAGAAACAGATGACATGTTAGTCTGTTATTGAGTTTTTATGAGAAGAAGCAATCCACTGGTCAGTCGTCTCCTGATAATTTCATAAGAAAGGTTGAACAGCTAATTCAAGCATTTTTTCCCTATTTTCTCATGTTATTTATAGTCAATTATATTATTTTGGATTAATAATTACATAACCTTTAAAAACATTTTAATTGTATTACTGTAAATATATGTGATTAATGGGAGAATATATTAAATTTAAGCTAGAAAAAGTTTGTGGAAGTAACTTATGCTAGTCAGAGATTGTGTGCGTGTGTGCAATTTCTTATTTAATCATATATATATATATACATATATATATACATATGCATTCAGGAACATTGACTCGGTTGTTTTGATACATTTTTATAAAGAGATTTAATGATATAAAACACTACTAGTTCTGGCTTTTGACAGCCTTCTTCAGCTGTCTTCTAAAAATAGGAAATAGCAATAAAAACACTGAAGTTTAAAACTGAGAAGCACAGGAAAATTGCCATACATAATTGACATAGAAAATGTTGTATTTACATTTAAGTTGTTCTTTCAAACGTGGCATTGTTTGTTGAGTGTTTTATATCATTAAAGCCTTACAGTTATTCTCGGTTTTAGTCATTAAATCTCTTTATATATATAGTCATACATCGTGGAAAGTACTCAGACATTTGTGATGTTCATCAGTGGTAGATAAACTTGGAGATACTTAAAGCTAAATCAATGATATCAGTAATATTTCAATATTCAAGTAGAAAAATCTGAAAGGAAGTGTATGCGAGTCATTTGTCCCCAAATCACGAAGTTAGTTCATGTACTCATGCTTGGGTAAAGAGTAAAACAAATAATTTATTAAATATAATTTCTAATGCCTACCATTTTCTACACTGCAGTTTCAGTCTACAAAAAGAACTAGCTCTCCATTTTCCATATCTCAGCTCCTTCTCTAATAAGTAACTTCTGTTCATTTCCTAATAGAACCTTGTGTGGAATCACAGGCACACAACACCCATTTTATTTCATATTCTGAAATTTGTCTGCAGTATTATTATTATATATTACTTGCTATTCAAAAAGTTTTACCTTCATGTTGAGCGTTGAATGCTATAATTAATCTTTCCTTTTCTTGATAATCACTATTGTCATAAGAGAATATTTTATTTAGTATAATCTCACCTGTGTTAAGCTTCAGTTTAATAACATCAATTATGACATTTCCTTACCAATTCTGATGAAGGCGAAGTTTTTTCAATAGGATACTTGATGAAAAGAGCAAGTTCCTTATTTAACTAGAAGCAACACTCCAGCTAGCACATTTCATTATATTGCACCATTTTTGTTCGTGAAACAAATACAGAACATATTTTGGTCAACCCACTGTTTGTTCAGCATTCAGGTGCTCAGCTAACGCCTATGTTGTTCCCATATAGGGAGTAGGCGGGGCCGTTTACCCTATCTAACTTTTGGAGACTGAGTGGGCAGTTCAATCTCCACTGGTAGCCAATCAGAGAGATAGCTGACCCAAGGCTGTCACTGATTCATCGGTACGCAGTGAAGAAGGTGGCAAGCTAGTGCCGCCATCTCATGGTCTCTAACCCTAACACAATATTTTTAATGTCTGACAATAGTGAGGGTTCTACGGTCGATTTTCTTGAGTTTACGGGACGAAAAACCCGAGTTTCCAGGAGAGAAAACCTGCTAGCCCGTGCCAAAGATAAACTAACTCTGGAACCGGCCGAAAAAAGGCTCAGAAAAAATTCCTATAGTTGGCGACTAGATTTGAACCACCAAATCCTTTCTTCGTGCAGTCAAGTGCTGTAGAGTGCAAATGCCACTTCTACTGAGCTACACAGGCTCTGTGTAGCTAGGTATCCAGCATTCAGGTGGATAACTAATAACAGGGCTCACCACATGAAAGTGAGGACTGGGCACTGGATCAGAGTTCTGGTTAGTTCCTATCTCTTAGTAACTCAAGATGTCTCCTCAAGTTATCTAGCTTTGCCCTTCAGAGGTGCTTTGTTGGAAGCAACCAAATAATATCCCCATCCTAATTATACTTCCTGCTATCTCACGTTCCTATCATCAATTCTGATGAGGGTGAAGTCTCTCTCTCTCTCTCTTTTTTTTTTTTTTTTTTAAGGCTCAATAGCATGTCATAGCCAAATAACTTGGCATCTTAACCCAGGTCTTTCAATCCAAAGGATAAATAATACCTATAATAAATGAAAGTTATTTTTTATAGGGTTATGAACAATTAATGCTTTCAAAAACATAACTTCTATATAAATTAATGAAGAGCATTTGGAAAACTGAATATAAAAGTTCATTATTATATAATTCATTCTGCTATAATTATATACACATTAATAAAAACTTTCAGCATTCGATTTTTATTTCTAGATTTTTTACATACTTTAAGGGATGTACCGTATCATCACCTCGCTGCTTCCGTCTCCGACCACCCATTCCTCCCAATCCTCCAAACAAGCCACCGCCAAATATGTGAGAAAAGAGATCATCCCCTGATAATCCACCTGCAAAGGTTCAAAGAACATATATAATTTTTAATAGGTATATTTAACCCATGAAAACAATAATATAATAGTTAACTCTCATTATAATGAAATGGATTTTGGAAGTTTTTTCCCACTTGGTTAGACTATAATAAATTTAGTTTAATCCTTTATTCAAGTGTAAGCAAACAAAGTTTGCACCTGAAGTATCTTCAGGACTGAGGCAACTCATGGTAAAGGCAGATCAAGCTCTCATCATTACTTGTCTTAGTATCTCCCATAATGCAAAGCACATCTCGCGCATGTATAATGCTATGCATTAAGGGAAGGGCCACTATCCAGACTAGTTTCGACCTTTATCGAGGTCTCGTCAGCAGGAGCCAGACCCAGAGGTGGTGATACTAAGGTGGAAGAATCTTAGTTTATAGGATTGAACCCCCCCCCCTTTTTTTTTCAGGAGAGAAACTTTCCTTACTACTGAAATCAATTACTGCTGTAAGAAGGCCTAGAATACATTTCTCTAGGGGCTAGACCAGGGGGTCAGCAACCTGCGACTCTTTTCGTTATTAAACAATCTATTTCTGAATAATGAAAAATGAATGTAATTTATTAAATTAGAAACAAAAATCCTAAATTTAGCATTTGCAATAAATTAATGACATTTTACATTAAGTCAAGGATATTTTACAATTAAAAATAATACATGCGATGCTGAAAAATTTAATACTTTCATGTTTGAACTCTTTGAAATCATATGCAATAATCCTTCTTCACATTCTATTTACATTTTACAAAAATTCTACTTTATGGTGGATATGACTTCCCATTTAAACGCACTAAATAAGAAACTACAAGGAAAGGGAAATACAGCAGCTTTGCTTTTAGAAGAAGTGATTTCGTTTTGAACAAAAATTATATTTGTTTGCGACAGACTTAGAGAAAGGCACATTATTACATTTTCCTACGTTGAAGAAATATCAACAATAACAAGTTGATAATAATGCCATAAATTTAACCTTTTTCAAAGAAATTGTGGTAAATATGCAATCTGCATTTAATGGGAGATTTGAGGAATTTAGAAAGAACAAGGCAACTATGTTATTTTTATTGCGACCACTTGAAATTAATCCTGCTGAATTAAATGTTTCACCTTTTGCTAGAATTGATGAGGTTGCATTTCAAGTTCAGTTAGAGGACCCCTGAAAACACAGGATTTGTGGAATTCAAAATTTAGAAATCTTAACGCTGACCTGGAGGAGTTGGAAAGACAAAAATCTACCCTTGCAATACAAAAAAAATGGTCTGAAATAGAAGATCTTAAAAAGCAAGATCAGATTGTATTTGACACATGGAATGTTTACTGGACACTTACATTCGGTGATTTCAAACATATGCATTTGGACTTCTATAGATTTTCAGATCGACAAATTTCTGTGAGTAAATATTTTCTAATATGAATTTTATTAAAAGTAAGTCGAGAAACCAACTAAATAATGCGTCTTTTGTCATGTCTGAAAATGAAAACCACGGCGTATTCGCCACATATTGAGAAACTATCCGAAGAAGTTCAACAGCAAAAGTTGCACTAAGATATTTAAAAAAAAGTATGTTATTGGATTTTATAGATATGTTTTTGTAAGGAGGAGCAAATCTTTGTTTTATTATTTAATATTTAAAAATATCATAATTTTGTGTGACATGCCACCCGTGTTTTACAAGTATGATAACGTGTTACTGTCAAAAAACTGAAATAAATAATTTAATTATATTTTTCAATGTAGTTTCTAAATTTAAAGCAGTGATGAGCAATTAAATAGTAAATCAAATACTCGGTTCGATCTGCATAAAGAATATTTTCTTTTTCTTTGATAAGAAAGTATTAATTTATTTTCCATTATTTAGGTATATTTTAATTTTTTAACCTGCACAAATAAATCCACATGTAAAAATCAACATTCAAAAAATAGATTTTTAATTAAAATATACTAATTTTGCTGTACAAAACGAACACAGTGGACCTCACAAAAAAACCTGAGAGGGCAGCATGCAGCCCACAGACCATTGGTTGCTCATCACTGCGTGTGGCTTCCTAAATTTTTTTTAACAGATATAATTTTAAAAATGGCTCTTCAATCCAAAAAAGGTTGCCGACCCCTGGGCTAGACAAAGCTATACATCTTTCCCAGGCTTAAAACAGAACTCGCACAAGCTCTGTCTCCCCACCTCAACCATAAACAGGAAAGAAAATTTTAGTGAAAACTAGAATTCAAAGGAATGCATGTAATTCTATAGTAACTCAAACAGTGCAGTCCATGAACTGCTGACCCCAAATATTGGTAAAAAATAAATTGATGCATAAAAAAATTAGATATTTTTGAGAAAATCATAGTTTTTGAACCCAGAAATCAAATCACCATCGTAAACTTGGTAAGATTATTAATGTTTTTAGAAACGAAACTATTCCATGATCACTTTTCATCTGAAAGACTATCTGAACATTATTCAAACTCTTTCCTATTAAAAATGTGATCAAAGATGTCTTAGCAATTTAATTGTCACTCTTATCCCAACTTGCTAATTAAAACTTGTTATAGCTTTGTTTTCAAATTCTACAAGAGTAATTACTAAACCAAAGAAATTATTTAACATTATGTTCATTTAGTTAAGCTTGGTATGAGAGAAGAACTACATACATTTGTGAACTATCAAAATAACAAATTGCTTCACCCTTGAAATGAAAGCAGGATGATCTTTTTCATATTTGCATGTTCTGGTTATGATCTCATATCAAAATTAAAAATTCTGAAAGATGGTTGTTTCTGAATTACAGACAAAGCAACTCAGGCCACAGGGTCAGTGTATCATGTCTTTCAGTACTGCATCTTCTTCTGCTTGTTTTAGAGGATGAAAGCACATTAAAAAATTATTAAATTAATTAAAAAGAATGGTACAATCTGAAATCAGTACAAGATATTATGACAGGAGCCAATATATAAATAAAGTGAATTATGGTGTAGCTGTTCTTTCATTAGAACATGCTGCAAACAGAACAGTGCAATATTTTATAAAACTAATAAATTTTCTTCAGTCCACCACACAACACCATGTCTATTCGCAGATTTTTAGCACCATGTATGTTGGGCAAAAAAGCAAATGGAAAAAATTCAGATTACAAGGAACACATAAAAATAGCAGAGAAAAGAGCACGAGTAAGGAACAGCTTTTTACACTGTAAAAGAAAAGCATTATATTATTTAGAAGAAGACAAACATGATATCATGCATACGAGGGAGGAGAGTCTGAAAAGTTCTGATAAACACCTAGAACAAAATGATATTAAAGCAACTGACACCACAAGAAAGATAAGAGGATAAGAAAATAAGAACATAAGTTACCTCCATAACTCTGTTACTAGTATGTTCTTTCTTGTGGTTACATCAGTTGCTTTAATATCATTTTGTGTTCTAGGTGTTTATCAGAACTTTCCAGACCCCTACCCCCCATATATATAAGAAGATTCAAACACCAACTGACATGGTCACACTCCTATCTAGTATGTAAAAACCAAGGTAATCCTTATGCATGTGCAAACAACTTTAAATACTGACCACAATAAAAATGAAACTAGTAAAATTAATATTTATGAAATAATGCACAATGTTAACTTTACTCATGGAATTATGCCAAACATTTAATAATAAATCAATGGATGTCAAGAATTTGACATTTATCCATTTGGTCTCAGAAATAGTAAACACAGAAGAAATATTTTGGAATAGTTTGGATTTATATTAATTACAATTTATTGCAATCATTGGTCATGAAAAAAAAAAATTTACTTACCATCATTTGCTCCCCCTTGAATTCCATCTAGTCCAAATTTGTCATAAGTTTCTCTCTTCTGAGGATCCGATAAAACTTCGTATGCATAGGAGATCTCTTTAAACTAAAAAAAAATATAGCTTAATGTATAGAACAAATTTTATACATAATTAAAGAACAAATAGTTATTTCATATAATTTCTGACAAGTATTTTATAAGGATGTATAAGTTACTATGACAGTACGAGATTTGGTCTACATTATTACCTTTCTTTCGACACTTTTCTTCATCAACCTGTTTGCCAGGACTCCAATACTGTCATATCTCATTCCAGCCATCTTATTCATTTCAACTGAACCAATCCATATACCTACATCTTCTTGGAGTCCTTTACCTGCTGCCCTGACAGCAAACACCTATTTTGCTTCCCCATCTTCTCCCATTCTGTTAAAGTGAATGTTCTTTAGATTAGCTTTGCTTGCACATTCTGGCATGCTAATAAGTTATCTTATAATTTCAATATTATTCTGTCAGTGGTTTCATCTCTTCACTCTGCTAATTTTTCTTTGAACTCATATATACTGCTTGGAAAGAAGCCAATGACACCCCCATGGACAAAGTGCACTGTGCTATGTAATGAGTTGTGTTTGTAGCCAGTATAAATTGGAGGAATATGATGCTCCCAAGTCAGTGCAGCTGTGAGAGAGAATTGATGGAGTTCGAAAGAGGCATTGTGATAGGATGACATGTTGCAGGCATATCTGTTCAGCAAATTGTTGACAAATTGAGCCACCCTAGACCTACAGTTAGTGATATACTGAGATGGAAGTGTAAGGAGTCAAGTGCAAGTGCTACCAGCAGTGGATGAATACCACACTCACTGAAAGTCACCACAGGATACGATAGATAATATGTAAAAGCTGCCATTTATCAGCTGACACATTGAATGTGGAGTTCCCAGGCATCAACTAGAATAACATGAATCAGTACAAAAACTTTCAGAACTGAGGTTTACAACATGGGTTTCCATGGTAGGACTGCAAATTGCAAGCATCACATTACCCAAACCAACACACAGCATGTCTTCAGTTGTGCAAAGAGTGTACAGCAGAATGTGTAAGCTTGGAAAGCAGTGTTATAGAGTGAGAAATTAGGCTACACTCTCTACCAAGCAGACTGACAGGTGTGAGCATGGCATATACCTGGTGAATATCTCTTACTAGATGTGTGTAATCCAAACCATGAAATTCAGGTGGCAGTGTGATAGTGTTTTTTTTTTTTATGTTTGACCCATACACAGGAGGTTGGTTGGTCAACCTATAGTACATTAGTACCATGTATGGGTAGTGGGTTGGGAAAGGAAGAATTTGTTTACATTTGATTTGAATGACTTCAAATTCTATTCCTTGGGAAACACAGCAGGTGGGAGACTTCCACAGTGCAGGGGATGAAGGAAGAGGAAAAGAAACTTGTTCTGTTCGTTTCTAGATGTACTGCGAAGGGATGTTGTGCAGCAGCTGCACGTGTTCCAATGAGCTCATTACTGAGCGGAGGAATTATTGATGTTATTTCAGATGAGCAATGAGCATTTCCCATGGAAATATTTGTAGAATATACATACTGCAGACCATGTCTGTGTGAAAGTGGGTGGAGAGAGTTGGTATGAGATGGATCATTGATAAGTCTAATTGCTCTCCTCTGTATTGAGTCGAGCATTTTGAGAGAGCTTTAAGGGGCCCCACCCATGTGGGAGCAGTATTCAATAGCTGGACAGATTTGTGATGTTAATAGCTGTTCAGGGGTGAAGTAAGGTATTGGGCAAAAAAGAAATCCTAGTTTTTTGAGGCTGAGGATGCAATGGTTGTGATATGTTTATGCCAGGAGAGGTTTGATGTGAGGGTGATTCCAAGAAGCGAGATCTCAAACTGTCTGGAAATTTGGGTATCATCAAAAAGGATACTGGGAAAAAATGGTTTCTTTTTATGGAAAATAGTACAGAACTGGGTTTTATTGGCGTTGAAATTTATGAGGTTATCCGAACCCCATTGTAGGATGGCTTGGGGATCAGAGTTGAGGGTGGTGGTGATTGATGTTCTGCAGGTTGAGGTGAGTTGTGTAGGGTAAGGGTTATCAAATGCAAGCGAGGAGTGTAGTGTGCTGTCTACTGCAAAACTGTATTGGGTTGGAGGTCAATTGCAGTAGGTCATTAAAATATAGCAGGAAGAGGGTTGGTGAGAGGACGGAACCTTGTGGGATCCCAGCATTAATTGAGTGGTGAGAAGATAGGGAGTTGTCCACCATCACACAGTGTGCTGGTGGACAACTCCCTATAGTGTCCAGACAGAAAGCTGGCAATCCAACTACAGAAGTCCTGGGTCAGACCAGACCGAATGATGGTAGTTTGCCTAGTAGGCCTTTGTGTCAGACACGGTCAAAGGATTTGGAAATATCTAGTGCAACCACTTGAAATTCGCCAAACCTTTCCATAGCATTTGCCCAGAGATGGATGACGTATGCAAGTAGATCTGTTGATCAGCAGTGGCAGAAACCATACTGGCGGTCATTTATTTGGCAAGTGTCTTCAAGATAGTGTAGGAGTTAGGAATTGATGATTTTTTCCATTATTTTTGACAGGACTGAGGTTATCGAGATAGGGCGATAATTGGATGGCAGTGACTTGTCACCCTTCTTGGGAAGCAAAGTATGAAGCCAGAAGATTAGCTTTTTCTGTGGGTGATGATGCAGTACAGCCATCTGGGTATGATATGGGTGGGAATAATGTTGGACAGGCTGCTAGTTTCCTGCTTTTTGCTCTTTCGAACTCTGTTTTGGAAGCGTTGATTGTGGGTTTTTTTTTTTTTTTTTTTGCATCTATTACAGACTTTGGTGTAAGCTTTGAAGAAGGATGAGGTTCTTGATTTCAGCCAGTGGTAGTATGTCTGGTGTTTCATCTCTACAGCCTTGGCACATCTTTTGGAGAACCAGGGTTTCGTTAGGGAATGGCAGTTCAGAGTGCTGTGTGGAATGTATGTATTCACGCCGGTGAGGATTACTTTGGTAATAAGCTCGGTGCATATGTTTGGGTTGGAAGGCCAGAAGCAATAGTCCAACCATGGGAATGGGCATAGAAGTTGCAGAGGCTGTCCCACTTGGCGCTATTATAGTGCCAAACTACTCTTGTATGGGAGTAGTCTGCGTAAATGTTGTTGCATGGGGGAGGAAATGAGCACTAAGTTGTGGTCAGAATTGCCCAGGGGGCTCACTACTTTCACAGTGTATTTGGAGGGGGTCATTGGTGAGGAAGAGATCTAGGGTATTTGGGGAGTGGTTTGGGTTATCTGGTATTCTGGTTGGAATCTGGACAAGTTGTGTAAGGTCGTAGTGATGGCAAATGTTTCAGCATTTCTGCCTGCAAGATCTGTACAACTGGAGGAGGAAAGCCAGCTAGTGTTGTGGACATTAAAATCTCCCAGGAGGTCCTGCTTTGGCCTCAGAACTCTATTTTTGGTACCACAAGAGCCTCTATACTCAATCGATATAGAAGATGGTCAAAAAGACCTAGATTCGATTCCCGTCCATGACTTGAGGAACCTTTATCTGGCCTCTATAGACGAAAGGTGAGTTAGCCAGTCTCATATGAAAGTAGAATTTTTAACCCCAGAAACTCAGGTTCGCCTCAGAACAGGCAAACTGGCCAGGAGAAAACATGCAATTACTAGACAAATATACATTATAACTGATAGCTTAGCTTCATGTTGGTTTCATAAGATGGTGCCATACTATCCATTTGACTCAAGGCCACTGTATCATCATATGCTAATTAATTGTGGTACCACGAACACTGAAAGGTATCTGACCATTCTGGACAATGCAATGCTTCCTATTTTGTGGCATTTCTATGGTTTTCTAATATATATATATATATATATATATTTTTTTTTCACATCCTGGACAGGATCCAAACCAGGTCTTTCCTTCCAAAACGCAAATGTCACACCATAACTATTCTATGGAGGCATGTTTCTTACATGACTTGGGACATCTTTATTGCATCTTATTTATGCCAGCCTGGTTGGCTGAGTGGCTAGCATACCTGCTCTCTGGCCAAGAGACTGCAGGTTAAAATCCCACTGTAGGCATGGATGTTTGCAATTGTCTGTGAAAATACCAGTGGTGGTGGTGGGGGCAAGTTAGTGCTATACAGATGACGTTAGTGTAGATGAAGCAGTTGTAGAGTAGGTGTCCTCCCTCAATGAGTCTTTGGATTCCTTGGAGGTGTCAAGTAATAACAATAATTTCTCTTTTTGTAGGAAAAAAAATAAAAAGGAATCATTTAAGAATCCTAAACAAATAACAGGGAAAACTCCAAATGATTAGTACTTTGTCTAATCCTCACCTCATGGTGCACTCATTAGTACGTATCTACCTGAATATTGAACAAACAAGGATGGGCTGGCAAATGGGGATTTAGCTGACAAAATTGTATTCTTACTAGATTAAATAAACAAGATGACACAACATGATGGAATTTCACGTTGGTTAGAGTACTGCCCAGTCAAACTTGACAGGGAATTGGGCAAACAATGAAAATCAACTATTAGAATAAACTTCAGCAAGTCAGCATCAGCAGAATTCAAGACAGACACTGTCAATATAAGAAATATCAATGGAAAAGTGGAAATGGCAAAGGAATTAGAGAAGTACCAAGCTGACATTACTGGTGTTACTGCCATAAATAACAAATGCAAGAGGATATCTATATTCAGGCAATATCAAAATATGGAAATGAACAAGGCTTCATTTGTACCCCTGGTCACACAGAAGGTTCTACTAAAGAAGAGTGAAGAAATTATCTGAGTCATTAGAGAAGGCAGCTAACAAAAGGTACTCCTTGTTGATTTAAATAGCACAGGCAAAAATGAAATAAGACAAATGGTTTGGGAAAATGTGGAAAAAAGAGCACAGATAATAATTAGCTGCTGGATTTTACTAGTCGTTACTAATACCATGCCCCAACATAAAGATGTGCACACACACACACATAAGAAAAAAAAAGTTAATGAACTATGAAGTTGACATCTTCATACTACTTTAGGATATGGTGTACAGGGGATTAAAAATATAAAATTATCTCCAATTCAACGAGTTGGCAGTTTTTAGAGGTGAACTCTAAAGGACTTAATATACAGATATTACTGGAAGAAAAACAAAGGAGTTTGAAAACAATAACCAAACCTTGGAGAGACAATGGCAGACTGAAGAAAATTGCGATTCAGCCAAAGGATTAGGTTGGGAAGAAGCATAGGGAAACAAACAAACAAAAAAAAAAAACTTCATGAAGGACTCAAGAAGTTAAAGAGGCAGTAAAGGAAAGAAGAAAGCACATGAAAAGTTTCTAGCAAGTACATCAAAGCTTGTGTTATGAGAGAAAGAGAAAAACGTAAGAAAGCAAAGCAGTATATAAAAGTAGCTAAATATCTTGGGAAGACATATAAAAGACAAATATCAGGAAGTCAACAAAATGTCATAAAAGCTGCTGAAAAAGTTCAGAAACAGAGGTAAAACTGCTGTAAAAGAAAACAGCAGATGTTACCTCTCTGCCTTTTAAGGTTACATGAGAAATGAAGATAAGATAGCCTAGATGTTTGGAGTAACTTTTGAAAGACTAATGAAGAGTAACAGAAACAGTAGCAGAAATATTCAGCAGGAAAGCAAGACAATCTATACATGAGGTAGAAAAATCATTAAAAATCCAGAAATACAGGAAGACAGCTAGAGTAAATGATATTTGACCAGAAATGCTCAAGTATATGGGTATAAAAGTTTTTCAATGGTTGTATGATCCAAAAGCCATGGTCAGAAGGTTGAATTCCAGATAACTGGAGAACTCTTATAGTACCTATTATACTAAAAAGGAAAGATTTATGCAAGAATACCTGGGAAGAAGCCAAGAAATATTGTCCAAAAGAAGCTTAAAGAACAAGCTGGTTCAAGCCAAACAGGTGTAGTCAAAATCAAATTTCCACTTAACACAGATAGTTCAAATCATGGGAATATAACATGTATTTGTATTTAACTTTTGTAGATCTGGAAAAGGCATATGACAAGGTTCCAAGAGAAATGCTGTTCAAAACACCACAATTATATGGTGTAAATGAGACATTGTACCAAGTGATATACGTGGCCTATATTTAAGTCAATTCAGCAGTTAGAATTGAAGGGGATAGTTTGATAGGTTTGTGCACAATATTTCCCTGTTATTCATCATCTATACAAATCACATCATGAAGGTAAGTGGCATTAAACCTGATATTAAAAATTGAAGATATTAATTTCGGAACTTTAATTTATGCAGATGTTGCTATACTTCTAAAGAAATCCGGTACTAGTTCCTTAACTGAATAACTGCTATAAAAATATGGCAATAAATTAAAAATAAAAACACCAAAAGTATGAAAATATGTAGAAAACCAAGTGCATTCTGAGGGAAGATTCAGTCTTTCAGGCACAATGTCATAGCAAATATGGAAATACATACTAGAATTAACAAAACTGGTATATGGGAAATCAAGTTGTATACATATATATCATGCAAAGTAAAAGAACAGTGCTAGAAAATAGTCAAGAGGAATGCAATTCAGAAGTGTAAACAACAAGAACTGGCATTTCAGTTTTTTTTTATTTATATTTTTTTTCAAAGATCTTAAAGTCACATAGATGCCAAGAGAAAACCCATTCAGAATGTTATAATTATGTGGTGTAAATGGACACTATATGAAGTAATGCAAAGTCTGTGTTTAAGTCATGAATATTTAAGACTGAAGGATGTATAAGGTTGTTTGATGTAAAATCAGGTGTGAAACAAAAATGTACATTATCACCACAGTTATTCATCATCTATGTCAGTGATGAGCAACCTTTGTTCTTCATAATGTGATCCATATAGATAACAGAGGGGATAATGCACATCCTTGTCAGACATTAGAATTAACATAAAACCATCTTCCTGTACTTCAATTCTAATTGCTGACTTATAATTGAAAGACTACGTAGTGCTTGATATAATGCTCCATTGACACCATACAAGTGTAGCGTTTTTAATTAGTTTTTCTCTTAGCACCCTGTCATGTCTTTTCCAGATCTACAAAACTTAAATACAGATCTCTGTTATATTCCCATGATTTCTCAACTATTTATCATGAAGTGAAAATCTGATCCCAAATACAGCTTGTTCTTCACCAAACTTCCCTTCCACAAATCCTCCTCAAACCATTTCTCAAGAATACTTGTATGAACACTCAGTATGAAAATACCTCTGTAATTCTCTCATTTATTATTATTTCCTGTTTTATATATGGGTACTATGAGAGCTCTACTCTAATCATCTGGAATTCATCTCTCTGTTCAGGCCTTATGAACTATGTAGTGCAGTACTGTACGACTTTTATGCTTTATTATACTTTCATACATTTGCATTTATGGCCAAATATCTACTTGAACTGCCTTTCCACATTTTAGGCTTTTGATGGCTTTTTCTACTTTAACTATGGATATGTATTCCTGATTGCATGCCTGATGAGTGTTTTTTTACTATTGTGCTGTCACTGATTGTTTCATTTAGCAATTACTCCATACATCAAGTATATATTTTTCACTAGTTTTCATGTCACCTTTATCAGTTCATCCTGCAAACAGGCCTCCCGTGAACACACACGGATTACAGTCATGAACATCGCCCTTAGCTTAGGGCAGTGATGGCGAACCTTTTTACCCAGGCGTATCAGATCTTTTTTTTTTTTAAATATTGACATTGTTGATGTGCCACTTGCATACATGCATTATAAATTTAACTACATAATCATAAATAGTGACTTATATCATATTAGGCTATTTATTTAATAGGATTGATATAAAATCTATGAATTCATATTATACAATTAATTTAATAAAGTGAAATTACAAACTAACATTACATTTAAAGACTTTTCTGTTGCTGAGTACTGGTAGAAAGTTGCTTTATAGAAGGACTATAGGGTGTACATTTTAATGCTACATAGGCAGTGCTCAAATCATTGCTCAATCTACTATTTCTCCCTTTCGATTTGATATTATTTAAGGCAGAAAATAGAGTTTCACAAGAGCATGTAGAAGAGAAAATTGTCAGAAGAGCTTTAGCAAAGATTTTAAGAGCATGAAAGTTTTCGGGAAGGCTATTCCACACGCGGTATCATGCAGACGTTCCCGCTCAAGTTCTTCTAATTCATTTCTAAGAGCAATAAACTTTCTTTTCCAGATAGGATTACACTGGAAGTCGGCTAGTTGCATTTCTAGATCTTTTAAATCCAACCACTCAAAGCTGTCTAATTTAAGATCCATGAATTCTGTTTCATCAGGATACTTTATGAATTGGATTGTTTGTTCCAACATTCGAAATTGCTCAAATCTAGAAGAAAACTGCTCAGTTACTGACTAGAACTTCAATAGACTGGTTGATATGTTGTTCATGATTTTTGGAACTGGTTTCGTTAAAACAAAATTTGCACTTTTGGGAAATACTTAAAATTGTTACTTTCTAAATCACGTTGAAACATTTTGGCAACTCCTATAGGTAGAGATGACCTTGCTAATGCTTCTGCCTGGTATATCCACTTGGGCCTGGCTCCCACTGAAGAGACCTCAATAAAGGTCGAAACTAGTCTGGGTAGTGGCCCTTCCCTTAATGCATAACATTATACATATGTGTTTTGCATTATGGGAGATGCTGAGATAGGAGTGTTGATAGCTCGCTCCACCTTTGCAACGAGTTGCCCGATGTTGCACTACCTTACCCCAGTCCTGAAGATACTTTCAAGCGCAAACTTTGTTTGCTCACACTTGGATAAAGGATTAAACTAAATTTATTATGTGTATATATATATACACACACACAAAGTGTGTGCACATGCACTCACACACTCCAGATGATGACTTTGATGTGAAGGTCGAGATGTCCAATGATTATCAAGGTTTATATTTAACTGGAGTTTTACTATAACATGGTAGTTGTTTCCATAATTTTTAAACAAAGGACAAAAGATGAAAGTTAGAAGAACAGAGGGTGGGCAATCATGTTTTACTGTTTGCAGGCAATTAATTACCTAACACCCATACACTGTAACAAATCATGAAAAACAATGACAAAATTGAGCAATAGAAACTGCAAGAAAAAACTACAACTCTTACATACCCATGATCCTATGATTGAAGAAATGAAACAGTTGCTCTCACAGTGTGGGTTGAGTTAAATGAAAAAACATTCCTCTCACAAGCAGCATTTTTTGTGATTAAACAGTCTAATGAGATAAAAAGGCAGTGGCAATGAATCTTTCAGAGAAAAATAAAAGGCTGGCTTGCCAATTAAACATCAGTCATATTTACAACACACAAAATAATAGATGAGAGTGCAAATGCTGATTAAGACACTGCAAAAGCTGTATCCTGACACTTCAGGATGATTCAGAAGAAAACTACATTCTCAATGGAGTATTTATAGAACATGAAAAATATTTCAGCAATTTTAGTATGCAAAAAATATTTTGCAAACTAAATTTAGAAATAAACAGAAGAATGTTGATGGGGAGCCAGTTAAATAGGTTTGTATGGAGTAAGAGAGAAATCAACCAAAAGACTAAACTACCATGATACAAGACAATGTTCACACCAATTTTTATTTGTGGATCTGAGCATTTGGTTTAGAAATAACAGATGATCAAAGACTGGAGCTAAAAGAAATGAGAAAACTAGTATTTTCACAGATAATCACAAATATCCATGCTCATGGTGGGATTCGAGCTCGCAGTCTTTTGGCTGGAGAGCAGATATGCTAACCACTCGGCCAACCAGGTCAGCACAAAAGTTAATCTTTTACATACAGTGTAGTTTATGACTGACAGCTCATCAAATTCCTGACATGTACCCTCAAGGGGTGTACAGGATATGATAGTACTAGATGAAAAACGTACAATTTTCCTCCAAATCAATCTGTTACCTGTCAAGACTCTAAAATTATCAGATCTTATATTTCTGTCTTCTAAGACACTTTTTACTGTATCAATCCATCTACATCTTGGTCTTTTTCCTGCCAACTTGGCAGAGAACACTTGTTTTGCTAATCTTCACAACTGCTGCTTATTAATTAGACAATTCATTGAAGGAAGCAGAAGCAGCTAGGTCATCCACAAGCAAATCCTTAAAATTCAAGAATTGCAATAAAGCATTCTGAGGAAAGTTCACCCAATGCATAACTTGCAGAAGGTTTAAGCTCATTCTAGGAGTGAAGTGAAAGCAGCAGTGGGTTTTATAATTTTGTACATTATGTCCAACTCATTCTGCAGTTTTCCTTTCTATGTAAATTTATCTATAGCAAGCAATTGCAGCTTGCTTCATTCTTCTACTTTGCTTAATCTCTCTGCATTGCAGTACACTTCCTCAAAAAATCACATCGCCTTCTTAACAGAGGCAAAAGCATGTTTCTTATTCTGTTTTTTTTTTCTTTCTTCTCCTCTCCTGCAACATCTCTGTACTTCTAGCTCTATAAGATCTTTATTTGAGAGCTCTTCTTCCATATCATTCACCAATTGCTCAATGTGCTCTGAGAATGTAACCTGAGTGATAACTGGGGTATTGCAGTATATAATACTAAATGTTACCAAAATGTATTTTTTTTTTTTACACAAATTAATAAAAAACAAAAATTACTTATATTGCAGGTATTCTCATACATGTATTATACTATACTTTTTTTAAACATTATAAATTTACCTTTTCACCCTGTTCTGGATTCTTGTCTGGATGATATTCCTTGGCTAGTTTCCTATAAGCCTAAAAAATAAAAAAAAAATTTTTTTTAAATAATTAAAAGCAAATTAACAAAGTTAATATTTCAAATATTGCCAAGAAGTAAGGCATACAGACACTTTCATAGAATGAATGATATACCTCTGACCAATGAAAGGCAAATTCTTATCCAATTTTTCTTGGAAATATTTTTCTTACAATTCTTACTAATAGCAAATCCTTCAAAGAAATATGCTACTTCTCACCATATGGCATACTGCTTTTGTCCACAGACTGTTCTGATTTTGCAAATTTGTGCCAATCCTTAGTACACATGTAATACGGAATGGACTAGTTTCCACTGTGTAGTTTGTGCAGCGACTTTTTTTTTATAGACTTCATGATCATTGTTCACTTCCATTAAAACTCAAGAAGCAATTGCTTAGCACATCTATTCTTACTGTGATGCAAGATAATCACTCTGCATATTGGAAATATGAAGTGGCTTAAAAACAAAGTACCACATTTGATCTCTAAATTAGGATTTCCAAATTATGTAACTAATATTATATCTAGATTTACAACTGCAAGCACACAGTCCTCCATTTGCATTTCAAAAAATTAGTTTCAAAATTTTAAAATGACATATTACACCTGAAATCCAGCAATTTTCTACAACTTGTATATTGATTTAACTTTATATGCAAAAGTGTTAAGTGAAAGAACTGGCAGACACATCTTAATTCATGCTGCATAAACAAAGTATAAGAACATGTGCACTCTGAAGTATCATATTAAGAATGTATAAAGATTTTAACACCAAGTGATATACACTTCTAAAATATAGTATATGTGCCTCAGAAGCCAACTACGAATATACTCATGTCGATTACTGACCCCCTATGCAAGCATGAGTTAACCTGTAATTTGTAAATCAAATTAAAACTAATAAAATCAATAAAATAAAAACCAATTTATTCAAATTATGAGTGATACACTTTAAAACAATTTTCCACGCACAATGGTGGTTTTTCCTGGCAAATAGGACAATAATAATGTGTTTTGCATCATTGTTTGTTTCGTGTACATACTCGGCATGGCTTTGTCGGGCAATTCTTTTTTTCTGTAGGTGGTAAAATTTGCCAACAAAAACACGACTAGTATCCGAATTCCTAAAGAACGGGATTTCAAGTTGCTACATGAAATTATTATTATTATTGCATGATACCTCCAAGGAGTCCAAAGACTTGAGGGAATGTACCTACTCTACAACTCTCCATCACTAAATCCACCAACTGCCCCCCCACCACCACTACTATTTTCACAGACAATCACAAACATCCATGCTCATAGCAATATTCAAGCCCGCAGCTTTTTGGCTGGAGAGCATATATGCTAACCACTCAACCAACATACTGATTCTTGGCAAGTGTTGAAGTCAGCACAAAAGTTAATCTTTCACATGCAGTGCAGTTTATGGCTGATAGATCATCAAATTCATGACATGTACCCTCAAGGGGTGTATAGGATATGTAGTACTCTACATGAAAAACTATCATTACTAACTTATCCACAATTTTCCTCAAAATCAATCTGTTACCTGTCAACACTCCATTATCAGATCTTATATATATATATATTTTTTTTTACTGTATCAATCCACCTATATCTTCATCTACTCTGGGTCTTTTTTCTGGACTGGGGCAACTATATGGTATAACCAAGTGAAAAAACTTCGAACAACTTTCTCTAATCCAGAGTATTTTAATAATAAGCCGTGACACCTTTTGGCTATCGTATATGAAAATATGACCTCTGCATTACTTCAACCTCAGTTATCACCTCTGGGTCTGGCTCTCAATAAAGGTCAAAACCATTTTTGGTTATTGACCCTTCCCATAATTCATATCATTATACATGTCTGCAAGGAGATGCATTTTGGGATACTAAAGCAAGTGATGTGAAATCTTAGGTTCTTTATACAAGTTTTCCCAGTCCTGAAAATAGTTCAGGAGCAAACTCGTTTGCTTACATTTGGATAAAGGACTAAATCAAGTATATAATTTCTTGGTATCTTTAATTTATAGTATAACCAAGTCGAAAAACTTCCAATTAAATACAGATCTTTGTTATATTCGCATGATTCCTCAACTATTTATTGTAAAGTGAAAATCT
The DNA here is from genome assembly GCF_054136105.1 of Typopeltis vanoorti. Lineage (NCBI taxonomy): Eukaryota > Metazoa > Arthropoda > Arachnida > Uropygi > Thelyphonidae > Typopeltis > Typopeltis vanoorti. The sequence goes on along the minus strand of NC_143557.1, from coordinate 119,343,880 downwards.
GATCCTGATAGTATCTATCTGACCTGACAACAGCTTGTTCTTCACCAAGCTTCTCTTCCACAATCCTTCTCAACTGTTTCTCAAGTATACTTGCACAAATCTTACCAGGTACACTCAGTAGGGAAATAGCTCTGAAATTCTCACATTCAGTTTTATTTCTCTTTTTATATATGCATACTATGAGAGCTCGCATCGTACAGTTCACATCTGAAAGCTGCTCAACTTTCATTCGCTTTAAAACTTTCTTAAATGTTTTTCTTTTTAATATGAAATTCAATTTTATCCTGCTCAAGACTAAACAGTGATCAATTCCAATTTCAAATAATTGATACACTTAGGTCAATGAGACGTTTCTTATTCCTTGCCTCTTCTCTCCATGTGAATTTGTGTACATTTTTATGTTGGAACATGCTGTTAGTAATAACCAGTCCATGTTCTGAGCAGAAATGCAACAGGTATTTGCCATTATTATTTATTAGCTTGCTCTGTTCTCCAAATTTTCCCAAAACATTTTTATGTCTGACAATCATTTCCTACTCTGCTATTTAGATCTAACAAGGACCAACTTTTCCTTTTTCATTGTGTCAGTTGCTTTCTCTAAAGCCTCAAAAAATTACTCCACCTCTACTTTAGTAGAACCTTCTGTGGGACCACAGGCACAAATAAGTCTCACTGTCCAGTTTCCCATTCTGATATTTGCCCACACTCTACCTGATATTGCCTGCCATTCAAAATATTTGGTCTTGTATTTATTATTATTATTCAGGCCTCCATGGAGTCAAAAGACTCATCATGGGAGGTCCTGCCTAAGAAACACAAAGTCTATCATACCACTCCTTAAACTCACTGACCGTTCTCGCTCTCACCACTCCATCAGGCAATGCATTCCACGGTTCAACCACCCTCCATTCAAAGAAACCACTCCTCACCCTCTTGCTCACAGTTTCCTTTCGTAACTTCCAGGGATGGCTTCTTGTCATCACTCCCTCCCGCTGTTCAACCAAGCGAAAGAACTCCCCAGTGTCACCCCTGTAACCACCTCTCAACAGTTTAAAAGTCTCAATCATACCACCTTTCTTTCTATCCACCAAACTCTGCGGTCCACATTTCCTCAGCTGATCCTCATAACCAAAATTGTACAGTCCTGAAACCATGTTTGTCATCCGTCTCTGTAACCTTTCCACAGTTAATTTATTCCCGTCAAATCCTGGGGACCAAATCTGAGAACAATAGTCAACAAAAATGGTCGCATGTTGTCTAACTACTCAAGTTCCAATTGCATAACTGTGGCTGGTCCTTCAATACCAACTCATCTCAGTCCAATTGGCTCCTCTGTCTGATCAGAGACTTATACAACGGAATAACCTTTTTATCTCTGTAGGTCAGTGTCCTTCTCATAATTGCAGCAATCCTCTGTGTTACCTTCACCACCTTTGCAATATGCCCCCTAAATTTCAGGTTTCTATCAATCATCAACCCCAGATATCGTCTCCCTTTGTTGAATACTATAGCAACTCCTTTTCCCGATTGTTATTGCCTGAATATAACATTTGGTTTTTATAGCTGGTGAGGAAATGTTTTGAATGGCAAGACCACTCAAAACCGTTTTGCTCATTGTAGTTTTAAGCATTCAATCATGGACATGTCAGATACAGCTGATAGTGAAGATGACAGTCCATTACATGCAAACTACACGCGAAACTGAAAAGTTTGCATCCATTGATGGTAGTGTTTAGTCTTCAATACTATAATGAAAATGAAGATTTTCAAGTGGAAATTGCAGAAAATCAGAAGATACGAAAGTCATGAAGATGACATTCTTGAGGTTTGAATGAGTGGCTATCTAAGACACTAGAAGTGATGACTGAAATACAACTGTTTCATGCAAGGAGCAATGCCATATCTGCACTAAATACCTGTGCTGATTTTGTTTAATTGCAAAAAACTATGCATAATCCATTCCTACAATGTCATTTCACTGCTAAAAACTGAATGCATACTTAATATGTATATAAATGAAATTTTATGGCAAATATTTTTCCATAAAACAATTGTTTATCCATAAGTTAGTATGGATGCTACACAAATGAAAAATGTGTCTAAATTTGTATTTTGTCTATGCGTATACACCTTTTACACTAATGACATGCAACCTCATTTAACTGGAATAGTCACTAAACTAGGCCAAATTATGCTATTCTCAATACCTCCATAGTTGTTATGGTGAGTTTAATAATGTAAGACTATCGAACCACTAAACCAGCAGCATTTTTTTTTTTTTTTAATTTATAAAATCATTCCTACACACCAAAGGTTAAGGAAAAATTAAGAATATGATCACGTGTTTCTTGAACAGCTTGAGTGGCCATAAAAATAGCACGAAGGAAGCTCACAAAAAGAACAAAGGCATATGGTATGAAAGTGCAATCGGTTTATTGGACAGTAAATAGAACATAATCCAACAGCTGCTTGTCTTTTTAGAGGAAAGTGGAAGAATGAATTACAGGTTCAACAGAATGACTGAATATACTTCAAAGGGTTGTTACTTGTGACAGCAGTGTGTGTATGGAGGGAGAAAGGAGCTGGCTATATTATAGACAATCCATTATATAAGAACGCTGCTCTAGACCACATCCCCTTTGTCCCAACACCTCTCATCAAGACAGCAGCAATTTATAGTGACAGCAGAAATACTATAGACGTCATAAAAAATCAGAACCATATAACATTAATAGAACAGACAGGAAATCAGGTTTGGAATCTCTCTAGAGGGATGGGAAATAAAAAATGGGAAAGTATAAAAAATAATTGAAGAAATAAGTCAACCTGTGGGAAGATGAATGAAAAACATCTAAAAGTGGATCAACAAAAAAATTCTTGCATATCAGAAGCAGACTCAGGCTGGAAAAATATCTCAGTCCAGGTTTAACCACACTACTAACAGGACATGGAAAATTAAGATACCACACACACAGATTCTAAGAACTGTAATCGCCATCATGCATTTGTCTGCACCTTCAAATGACTGTCAATTAGTTGTAAACTTACTTTACAACTAATCTACTGGACTACATCCGGATGCCCCTAATACAACACATTACTTCTAGAGATGAGTGGCCCATGTTAAAACAGACTTATCCAAAAGTATTACTCAGAATTATTTAATTTTAACAAAAAGATCAACTTCCAGTCATTGTAATATAACATAAATTACTGATATGAAGTGTGTGAAGAATATGTATATATAGATGTAAATGTCAGCTCTTTGCTTTATGCGGATGATGTTATACTTCTAAATAAATCCACTACAAGTCTGCAAGATTCTCTGACTAAATTGAATAACTGTTGTAATAGACTTGGGGGAGACCACACACCTACCAGGCACGTCCTCTGGGTGGCGGAAACCCAAATGGGTTGCTCTGAATAAAGAATAAAGAGCCGTGAACCAAAGGATGTAGCAGAGGCATGGCAAGTTGGCTAATTATTATGCCAGTAACTTTCATGAGCAGGAGAAAGTCGACAAACCGAGATAGTGTTACTGCGTACGGGACAACCGACGCGCCTACTCGAAGACCACATAGAATAGGTGAGAAATCAGCAATGTGGTCAGCCAAGGATGTGAAACATGTAGCCATCCTCAACATAAGATCACTATACTGACCTGGAAAATTGAAATTAGTCCAGGAAAATTTAAAAAGACTGAAATGTAGTATTTTAGGTTTATCAGACATTGGTGCAAAGATGGATTCATGGATTTACTAGAAGGAAGACTGTACTTCTCAGGAAGAAAAGATAACATACACACTCAGTAATTGAAATAAACCCAGTGTCTCCTAGAATAATCACAGCCAAACTTCAAGCAAAAGAAAAAGGTCAAACAATTAAAATAATCCAAATATAACTGGTAATTAGTTTACGGAATTAACAACGCAAATGAAGTATATTAATTAAAGGTAACTTTAATGAATCACTTCTATATTTCGGCAACGTCACATTGCCATCTTCAGGAACATAAAGATATGGTATGTGCACTCAGGAACTAACACAAAGCAAATGAGGAAGAAAGCAAGAAACTAATATTGTTCCTAAAGTCCTAATGGTGCCCTCTTGCGGGCTAATTTGGTAGTCTTGGCAGTTGGGCTGAAGTTCTCATAATGAAAGTCTCCCAAATTTGGGGCAGTTTCATGCACCCAAATTTGTTGAGGTTAGGAACATTTTTTAGAGCTGCTGAAGATTCTTTGAATAATCTTTTGCGAAAGATTATTCAAAGGAATACAAAATTAAGAAAAAAATACATAAACACCTATCAAAAATGGTGCACTTTAATTTGAAATTCCTTCATAAACATAAACAAAAACTTATTAACGGTATCTTTAATTAAACAGGTGAGTAACTGTCATTCATTTGTACGATATAGTTATCCTCGCGATCGGGAGTAGCTTTTTTAATCAGAAAATTGGTTAATGTTGTCTGTTGGATTTTTTCTTCATATATTTCATGATAACATCTGACTGCTTATCAAATTTGCTTTTAGACTTTGGAGAAGCGATCAGTGTCTTGATCCATATTTTCGAGTGGCTGAAGTCCTTGATTTAGTTTAGAAAATACTTCAGCTAATCCTTTTACAGTAAATTTTTTTAACAATTTCTCTTCTTCATTATTCCTTTCTTCTTCTACAACGCTTTTGTTTTGGAAAATCAAGTCGTGATCAGTCATTTCACCTTCTTTGTGATCTGCTAATTCTTCTATATTGGTAATATTGATTTCTAATTCCAGTTTTCTTGCAATTTCAACAAATCTTCACCAATTTGTTCTAAACATACTACGCTCATTGTACTCTTCGAGTGTCTCCTGAAGTAGTAACTTCTTCCAAATTCCTCGCATGCATTGTTCCGATACTTCCTTCCACGAAGTTCCAATGTTCTGGATACATTGGTTAATATCACAATTTTTCCAAAAATCACAATGCTATAGCATCATTGTTATTGCTTGAGAAATGTCATTTTCAGATAATGTCTTGAATGTAGCAATCGAACTTTGATCCATAGGTTGAATCACAGCTGTTGTATTGGGCAGTAGATACATCACATTTAAATTTTCATTCAAATACCTTTTTGTGAAGAGGAGGTCCTGGAGCATTCATTGTCAAGCAGCAATGGAATTTTAAAAGGAATGTTTTTTCAAGAGTAGGCACGTACTTCTGGAATAAAACGATTTAAGAACCAGTCTTCGAATAAAACAATTCTCATCCAAGCCTTAGGATTACTCCTGTAGTAAACTGGCAACTTATTCTTGTCGATGCTTTTCAAAGCTCTGGGGTTTTGTGAACGGTAAACAAGAAATGGTTTTAATTTAAAACCAGCAGCATTTCCTCCAAGAAGAAGCGTAATCCTATCTTTCAATGCCTTAAAACCAGGCACCAATGTAGCTTCTCTGTGAATGTAAGTTCATTCTGGCATTCTTTTCCAAAACAGTCTGGTTTCATCTTCGTTAAAAATCTGCTCTAGCAAACAGACTTCATCTTTTATCATCTCTTTCAGCTTTTTCTTGAAAATTTCGGCAGTTTCAAAATCCGAACTAGTAGCTTCTCCCATTATTTGTATGTTATGCAAGTTAAATCGGCTTTTGAATTGATAAAACCAACCTTTACTAGCGTTAAATGTTTTCTCGTCATATTTATGTTCTTGTTTTTCCTAAATTGTCAAATAGGCTGCATGCTTTTGTTTGAATCGTAAACAAACTGAGAGGAATATGCTTGTTGATTTGATCATCTATCCATATCATCAAAAGCTTCTCCATTGCATGAATTGTGCTCTTCTCTTTTTTTCGTTAAAATTGTACATTTCATATTAACTGCCTCCATTATTCTTGATTTATCTATTATAATTGTTGAAACAGTTGAATGCAACAGCTTTTCTTCTCGTGCTATTTCACCGACTTTCTTTCTTTTATCATATGCTTTAATGACCTTCATTTTAACATCTAAACTTAAAAGCTTTCTTTGCCTACTTTTTTATGTTGGAATTTATCAGTAGCATTACTTCTCTTACTTCACATGATAGGGTTACGACGAGATACAAAATTGTAATGAGAGAAACGAACACTTCGACTGCTGATTAGCAACTAACGTGCCAAAGGCTGTGATATGTTAGAAGTGGGTGAATCATAGCAACGGCGATTGCACATTAGCGATAGGCTTTGCTTGTTAACTAATGACGACACTGTGATGCATATACAAAAGCAATGTGATATATGTATGTATATGCTGGCGGCAAAGTTAAATTAGAGAATTTTTAATAATAATTTTTGGCCATCGTAACTCTAGGACTACCTGTATTCTGAATTCAGAAACCCCACTTTTCAAGTTTTGATTTTAAATGTATAAATTTTATCCTCAATACTTGTTTTTAATGGAACAGAAGAAATTGACTTTTCATAATAGATTTAAGATAGATTATGAATGCTAAACTGCAAATTATCATGATCACTAATAAACGAACGTTCATGCATCACTGTTTTTTCCCACTTGGTTAGACTATAATAAATTTAGTTTAATCCTTTATCCAAGTGTAAGCAAACAAAGTTTGCACCTGAAGTATCTTCAGAACTGAGGCAATTCATGGTAAAGGTGGACCAAGCTCTCATCACTCCTTGCCTTAGTATCTCCCCTGATGCAAAGCACATCTCCTTGCTGACATATATAATGCTATGCATTAAGGGAAGGGTCACTACCCAGACCGGTTTCGACCTTTGGAAAGGCATACGTAAATATGACTTCTGCATTGCTTCCACCTTAGTATCACCACCTCTGAGTCTGGCCCCCACTGACGAGACCTCAATAAAGGTCGAAACCAGTCTGGATAGTGGCCCTTTGCATTAGGGGAGATACTAAGACAAGGAGTGATGAGAGCTTGGTCCACCTTTACCACGAGTTGCCTCAGTCCTGAAGATACTTCAGGTGAAAACTTTGTTTGCTTACACTTGGATAAAGGATTAAACTAAATTTATTATTCCCATTTCAGTTGAGTGTGCTGTCATGTGGCTTATACAATCTGCACTACAAAATTCACATCGATTTGACCATATGATTGCATTTTATCAATGTATGGAAGTTTTAAGAGTGCACAGCGCATCAGCCTTCTTAATAGGTCCAATGCAATTAATTGTAACCAAATCTGTGTAAAGTGGAGGAACAATGTGTTTGTTTTAAGATATATTAGAAAACAATAATGAAAAATGCTATATTTGAATTACTCAAAGGTGTAAATATGTGAACCATCATTAATAAGTCATGTGAGAATGGGAAATGTAAAGGAAAGAATAAGTGTGAGTAGAAATACTTTCATTAATGGCAAACGAATTATTAATAACACTGGCCAACAAAAAAATTTTTTTTCCCTGCTGATTATGATCTGACACTTGTTTTTTACTAATTTGGGTGCGCTGATTTCAAATATCAAACCCATTTTTCTCTATCACATCAGGTTTTTCTTCTATGGCATTTTCTTTTTGCTAATTTGTAAGTTTTTGATAGTCTTAAGGAGGCAGTACTATATAGAGGATCAAAAAAAAATCGATTTTTTAATATTATTTTCTGAAGGTATGTACTTTTAAACATCTGTTCCTAACTTTTTATCAAGAAATTCGAAAAATTCCCGAAGATATAGCCTATTATTCAAAGAGGTGTGCAGATCAGAATCTGAGCGCTCGTCACTCTAGCTTGTTAGTAAACGAATAAATGCATAAGAACCTGCAACGGCACGTACTGGCGCTTTGAATGCGAGAGAGGCTGATAATAACCGACCTAATACATTTAGGTGATGAAAAGTAGGCGATGACAACTGTCTAAAACAAATGAATGCTATATGCATCATAGTGGACAAAGAACGATCGAAATCAGTCATTCGTTAATCGATCGTGAAAGTATGATGAGCGCTTATAACATTTCAATAAAGTCTTTGGTTTTATTTGTCTTGTTAATTGCATGTTAGTCGGCAGTGAAGAAAATACACCATGTCTACTACTCGAAAATGTGTCAATAGTGTAGATTCCTTCTGCTACATTTGTGGCAGCTTTACTGTTCCCAGTCAAAGGACAAATATCACTGATTTCGTTAAGAAAGTGCACTTTGCATACTTTGACGTAAAGCTTGCAGATCAGGACAATTCATGGGCTCTGAATAAAGTGTGTAAATCATGTGTAGAAAATTTACGACAGTGGAGCAAGAGAAAATGCCAAAAATTAGCTTATGGCATTCCAATGATTTGGCGTGAACCAAAAAATCACGTAGATGATTGCTATTTTTGTTTAGTTCAGACTTCTGGTTATAATAAGAAGAATGAGAAAAAAAACTCAGCAATTCGGCCAGTTGCTCATTCCAATGAAATAGCCGTGCCAATTTATAAAAGACTTCCTTTACTTGAGAACGAGTATGATCGGGATATGCCAGATGTTCTTGAGGAACAAGACCCACACGTTGATTTAGACAATGAAAATTTAATTTCTAGTTCTGGACCGCAACGTTTTACTCAAGTGGAATTGAATGACTTAGTAAGAGATTTCGGCCCATCAAAGGAATCATCGGAATTGTTAGCTTCAACATTAAATGTAAAAAACTTACTGGAGCAAGATACGAAGATAACTTTTTTATCGTAGCAAGGAAAGTAATCTTGTACAATATTTTAAACACGAGTGTGGGTCTGTTTACTGTAACAACGTGTCAGGTTTACTAACTGAAACGAGTGTTGTACAATATCATCCAAATGAATGGAGTTTATTTATCCACAGTTCAAGCAGAAGTCTCAAGTGTGTCTTACTACACAATGGGAATGTATATGGCTCAATTCCTATTGGCTATTCAGTCAACTTAAAGGAAACATATGAGGACATTAAAAAGGTTCTGAAGTTATTAAAATATCCAGACCATAACTGGATCATCTGTGTGGATCTTAAAATGGTGAACTTTTTACTTGGCTTTCAAAGAGGATATACAAAGTTTCCGTGTTTTCTATGCTTCTGGGATAGTCGAGCTAGAAACCAACACTGGAGTAATAAAGATTGGCCTCTTAGAATATCCTTAAATGTTGGAGAACAGAATGTTATAAATCAACCTTTAATCGACAGAGAAAAAAAATCATTTTTTTTTCTCTAAAAAAATAGAACACACAATACCCAATCATTATTGGAATTATGTTTTGGGAATCTTACATTCATTCGTTTTTTTTTTTTTTTTTTTTTTTTTTTAGTGTCAGCAGCTCTTCTGTCTTATCAATAATCGATATCTCACACATGCTAGTATTTTGTTGTAGATTAACAATTCTTATAATACACAGAAATATTCACTTACTTTATTCAGGAATAGATAAACTTCGATTTCCTTAATACCGAACAAGAGGCAAAAACTCTTGTTCAGTATTAAGGAAATCGAAATGTCAGAGAAATGCATTTTCGTAAGTGGACTCTTGTGTACTATATTATAGTCACAATTAGTGTAATTAGGGACAACTCGAATGACACTTAATGGCAAAACACTCTGCTCCCACAAACTATGCAAACAGAACAGATTTATTGTAGCAGTAAATATAGCAACTAACTAAACACATTTGTTCTAACATCCACTTGCAAATTCAGTTCCAGAAAATGTGTAGCAGCTGTTTATAAAAGTCACTGGATACAGAAAGCACTAATTAATGAAAAACAAAATTAATATATACAAAACTTGAAATCAGTTCGAATTGCATTTCAGATATTCTATATAAATTCAGACACTTAAATGTTAATTTTACCGAAAGAAGTGAAACTAACATGCTGTACAACATCTTTAACCATATCAGATATAGCACTAATGATATCATTTTGCACCATGGAAGTTTCTTGAAATACAGTCAAATCTTTTAAAGAGGATCATACTCACGCAGCACATTTAAAAATTTTGTATAATTTCCTAGATTAGCCGAATCTTCAAATTATCGTGATCCCTCAAAGGAAGCTCTTGCTTAGCAAAATAGCATAAAGCAATCCTTTTAAAATGCCTCGATTCTCTTTACCTGTTCATTGTGATGGTAACTTCAATTTTTCTTTGTCAATGAGTATCAATTCTTTATTTTCCAAAAATCTTATGATTTAAAAATTACTGAACATGTGATTGGGAGCACTCACGTTTTGGTACTGCTATTGTTAAATGATTAAGGTTGGAATATCCATACTTATTCCAAACAACTGAAATTTTCTCTGGAGAAAATAAACAAGGCCAACAAAAAATTCGACCACACTTCACATCCAGTTAAGCATTCTACTGTATTGTATTGCAAAATAGAAGTGGCTCATTTTTTTGCATCTTTGTGCTTGCTCAGTAAGAGGATGAGGCTTACCTCCTTCAACTAGTCATGCAATCTGCAAAAGTTATGGCAGAAAATGGGACATTCATTAAATCAACACTGTTTCCTATTGTAAATATGGGCAAACAATTATAAATTTATGGAAAATTATATATTAAAAACTTTTCTTGTCTACATTATACATAAAAACTTGCTTACAACGTCAGTGTGAATGCATGCAAAACAAATGACAGCTTCTAATGGGATTGGTTAACACAATATCCAATCACAGCCACTATTTTCTAGGTTCTATTGTCTCGGCACTCAAGCCTGCCTTGTCTCTGAGTGGCTTAAAACCACTGGAACTGCTGCACCACCTGTATGTCTGTTCAAAGGTGTATTTGTGACTGCACACCCAGGCTATTAACGTGAATGTGATGCAATGTTTATGCAGCAGAAAGTACCTATTCATTACTATACTATATTGTGTTTAATTTTAGAAATCACACAAAGCCAGGAAACAATTTGGGGAGTCTTTAACAGGAATAAATGCAAAAATATAATATCAGTAATATTGCTATTCTCTGGATGTATACCACACACTCTGAATATTCGACTCAATATATCAAAGTAGTATCTGTGACAATAGTCCATTAGTCCAATAAGCGGGCTAAATGTTATTTTTTACATAATTCAGAAACTTGCTGTACACAGTCCAATCAATTTTTATCAAGCTACTTCATTCCTATAATATGAGCATGCTTGGCAATGAAATTCATCCCCCACCTAAAAATCAATAAATTGCTTCAACACTAATAGTTACACAGGGTAAAAATTTGCCATAACATTAACAAAAGCTCATAAATTGATCAGGTCTATGACTGAACATGCAACTAATGAAATATGTTTGATTGATGGAGCCAACACAAAATTTTTAATACCCTGACTGTAATTAACATTGAAAAATAGGTTGAATTATTCCACAAGTAAAAATGGAATACTACTATAAAAAAAAATTTAACAGAAAAGTCAAAATTATGAAAAAACAATCAAAATTGACAAATTATTTTTACGTTAGAAAAAGTTATGTTTCTAGTATAAAAAGAAACCATTGAAAATAATAAAACATGAAAAGGGAGGATGAAAGATACCTTCAAAAGGCAATAACTCCAAATGGTTTGCAGAGGAAAACTTTTGACCAGTGTGCACATCTTGTTATTTTTTTTGTGCCTCCCACCCATGAAATATTGTAAACCTGTAGTTTAGTACAGTTGGTGGGCGGCTAAGGCTAAGAATTGCCCCCTTCCTGATTCATTAAACCTGCTTTAGAGACCAACCTTTTTTCAAGCCACTTCAGGCCTCAAAATAAGTGGTCAGTGGTCTAACATCAGACAATGAAATTCATCTCCCACTTAAAACAGTCACAAATGTCCATGCACACAACCTGTTGATTGGAGAGCAGATATGCTACCCACTCAGCCAACCAAGCCGATGATTTACTATCTAAAGACATTTACAAAAATCTGGGCCAACAGCAGAATTCAAAACCACACCTTATTGGTTGGATGCTATTCCACTGCCATGCATCATCATCAGTGGCTCTAATAGGCACTTAAGCATCCACAATCTTCCAAGTATCGTTGGATTTTGTAACTACTGCCATATAGAAAGTAACAAATTAGAGCACATCATAAAATGGAAACAAACTTTCCTCCCTTTTCTCTAAGTAAGATTCCCTACTGAATGGAATTCATACTAGCAATTATTTATTAGTTTTCATGTAGCATAGAAGTTGGTTGTCCATCAATTTTGCCATTACTTTAAATTGGAATGAATGCAACTGGATGGTAATCAAATGGCAAAGATTAGTTGTCCTTCTCACCCTAATCAAAATTTGCTTGGAACATTTATCCACCATTGTATCTTTCAATCTGCCAAATAATTTATCTGCTATCCTCTTCAAATCTTTTCAGATAATAGCATAATATTCAGCAGCGTTTTCCAATGGTCTAGTTGGTTGAGAATAGCCAACTGAGAATGAAGTTTGAATTTCATTGTTGAATGGTTGTTGTTTGTGATTTTGTAATTACTAAGGTGAGTCACATCCTCAGAAGGGAACTCTCATCTAAAGATATGGACACTATCAAGTCCAAAAGTTCCACCCTCCCACAAAGTCAGCTTGGGTTTAATTTCAATGCTAGCAAGCTCTTATCACTTAGTTCATATCTGACGTGTTCTACAAATCAGGTTCCCTCAGGCTTTTCTAAGAGCCAACATCCACAGTTCTGAGATAATCTTAGTCACTTACTATGGACCTTTTTCAGCATTTGCTTATCTCCCAAATATCTATGTAACTGCATTTCCACACTGATCCAGATGTAGTCTGATCAACACCATACAGAAAGGGCCTATTTCTACTTGTTAACATTCTTTTTATGGCTGTAATCCCCTGAGATTTTCCTAAATTCTGAAATGGGTCTCCTTGAACTACTATTACTTCTGGATTCCATCTTCTGGAACTCAGTTCTGCCAGTGACAAATTTCCAATCCATACATTGAAGGCATTTCACAACATACAGCCATAATTTCTTCATAAACAATTAGCCCATTCTTTCATTTGACTAATGACCCCCTTACCACTCAGTCACTTGCCCTTGTGGCCCTTTAATTTCTCAAACTGGCAAGACAGTGAAATCCATCTTCAAAAGAATGCATGGATTATCTTTATTTTTTTTTTAAAGTTTTTTGGGGGAGGAGGAAGAGGTTGAAGCTGAATAGGCACTTTGTTTTGAAATATTTAATAATTCTGAATGGAACAGTTGAAGAGAACCTATGAGGTATTTAAATATTTCAGCCTGAATGGATGACTACATACCCATTTCTGTTCTGGGAAAAAGTTTATATAATTCCAGGGAAGGAGAATTATCGACTTTCTGATATATACCTTCAAGGGATATAGAGGATAATGCCAGTGCATGAATAAGTTTGCATTATTATTAATCTCCTATCAACAACCTTTCTTCAAATTAGTCATTTGTGACTACTCCAACACTGTAGCATATATCAATCATTTCCATGAAATAAACAATTCACTGAATGGCAATTTATCTAAAACTCATGGAAAACAATCCACAATTAATTTTTTATGAACTCCTTTCATAATTCATCAAAACAGTTACTTTCTTGCTAAATTGTTTTAAAGTTTTTGGTTACATTAGCCAAGATGCAGATAACATATGTAAGTGAGACAGTAATTCTTTTGCTGCATTTCAGAACATTTTATCAATGTGTACACAATATGTCATAAGGTAGATACTGAATCATGTGAAAGACTGGTTTTTGGCTATGCATTTTGTGTATAAAATTGTTTGTCTAATTTTTCACAACAAATAGCCTGATCCAAGCAAAATTTTAATTAGAAAAACACCAGTCAGAGAATTATTAATATCACTTCACTTTTCTTGTCAAATAAAAATGAACCAATCATAACCAAAACTGTATGCTTAATTTTGGTTATGTTCATTTTGTAAATCCTGAAATTAAATTTTGCTAAGTCAGGATAGAATTATTGCAACATACATATTTCTGACACATTCCATTGTAGCTCTGAAAACAGGAAATGGCACACGAATTTTTATATAGACTTTAAATACCAAATCCAATTGACCAGGAACATAAGGATAACAGGTAACCTTCCATATCAGGAAGGTTACCTGGTCAACATTTTGTTGTCAGTGAATGATCAAGATGGATTAACATTAATGTATTTACCAAACAGCAAAGTGATAATATTTTGATAAACAAACATACGATTGTAATTAAATTCGACAAACAAATTTATGTTTTGGAATTTTGAACTTATATATATATATATATATATATATTTTTTTTAAAGGGGAGTGGATCTATCCACCTATAGATATTTCATATAAAATTTAAAAACTGTTCACAAGATAACCACCTAAAATGTGTATGGAATGCAGAGTTAATTAACAGGTGGAAGAGAAGGGTGATAGAAACTTATAAGTCACTAAAGGTATTCTATAAAAATAACAAAAGAAAATTTTCAATATACGACAAGAGAGAACAAGGGATCATCACCTCTGGAACTTGTGTAACAGTATGATTAGTAAAGATGTGTTGGACTAGATTTTTCACTTAGAGAGTGGAGATACCCATATAATAAATCAAAAACTTTTGTTGGAAGCATGTATACATTTTTAGTCACAATGCCAAAGCAGTAAATGTATTTCTTTTCAAATATGCAGTATTTTCTTTTTCATGGGATGATCTTCAGAACAGAATTTTATTCAAAATTTGCCCCCTCTCTCCAAAAAAAAAAAAAAAAAAAAAAAAAAAAAAAAAAAAAAAAAAAAAAAAAAAAAAAAAAATGCAAGTTATTCTTGCTATAGCTCACCTTTATATGAAATAAAAATTTTTAAATATAAACACTATTATAGTTACTACCGTATTTTCCAGTGTATAAGACGCATCCAAGAAATTTAATACAATTCTCTCGGTTTTGATGAAGAAGATTAAAAGGCAGGTACTCTTTCCTAGTTAGATTAGGTATTTGTTGATAGTAGACCTACTTATTACTTTATAATTGAAATACTGTAAATTCATTATAATATTCAGTGATAGTTTTTTTCCTAAAAAAGGGGGTGCGTCTTATACACCAGCAAATACGGTATACTCATGTGGAGACAGTCATAGGAATGGAGTAGCATTTGTACTAAAAAAATAAGATTGTGCAATCCTTACTTGGATTTTGACCCATAAGAACAGGATAACTACATTAAAAATTGCAGCTCAACCTTTTAATATTTTTATTGTCCAAATATATGCACCTACTTCTGATTATCCAGAGATGAAGATGTAGAATGTTTCTATGAAGACATTCAAAATGCACTAAACAAAGCTAAATCAGATGAAATAACTATGTCATCTGATTTAGTTATGTCATATTTTTATGTCCCAGGATCTGGGACATAAAAATCCAAGAGGAGAAAGATTAATACAGTTCTGTGAAGAAAACAATTTGGTAATAGCAAATACTTTTTTTAGCCACCCTCCTAGAAGACTTTACACATGGAAAAGTCCCAGAGACAGCTGCAGGAACCAGATTGACTATATGATTAAAAAAAGATTCCGGAATAACATCTTACAAGCCAAAACATACCCAGAGGATGATATTGGATCAGACCACAATCCTGTGGTCATTAAAGTAGCAATAAAATTAAAGAAAACAATGAAACCTCTAAACATAGAAAAATATCTCAACTCCCTTAAAAATCAAGAAATACAAGATAAATTTTTAAAGAAACTGACACAATCCACTGCTGTTAATGTTCCTGACCCTTACCCAAAAGATGAGATTGAGGATAGATGGCAGAAATTTAAAGAGGGCATAAAAAAGCCAGTGAAACAAACAATTCCCAAATTTGAGAAGAAAATGAGTAAACCCTGGATGAATGACAAGATACTGAAAATGATGGAGGAAAGAAAGAAACACAAAAATCATCCTGAATACAAGAACTTAAACAAGGAGATCAGGAAAGAATCTAGGATTGCAAAAGAACTATGGCTCAACAACAAATGCAAAGAAATTTAACTTCTGGACAAAAAGCACAAAACCAAAGAACTTCATGAAAAAGTTAGGGAGCTAACTAATAAATCTTGCAAAAGGGTACTCTCAATTGCATTGAAAATGCTAGTGGAACATCCTAATGGAGGAAGACAAAATAAGGAATAGATGGGTAGAGTATTCAAAGGAACTCTACAATCATGATAGAATAGATAAGCCAATGCAAGAAGATTTGGAGGGGCCTACTATTCTTACCTGGGAAGTAACAAATGCCATTAGGAAACAAACCAGGAAAAGCTCCAGGAATGGATGGAATTATCGACGGTAGGGAGGTCACTGAATCAGTCGATATAGTGGAATTACCGAGTGAGCACTTTGCAAGAGTATATCATCCAGGTGGTGACATTGAAGGAATGAAGGAACCATTAGTTTATATGGGAATTGTGGTGAATGAAGTGGAGGCGAATAGTCTATTAGAGAACCTTAATGTGAATACATCTGTGGGATTGGATGGTATACCAGCACAGGTCTTACACGAAGTGGCTAAAGAATTGTCAGTGCCCTTGACCATGTTGTTTAATCTGAGTCTCGGGTCTGGTTTAGTCCCGAAGGGGTGGAAAGAGGGGAAAATAGTTCCACTGCATAAAGGAGGATCCAAGACTACAGTTGCAAATTACCGACCGATCAGCATATCAGGAATCATTGTCAAGGTCTTGGAGAAAGTAGTCAAGGGAAAAATACAGGAATGGATTGATGAAAATGAGATACTGTATGAGGGACAGCATGGTTTTGTGAAGGGTAGATCATGCCTCAGTAACTTGCTCAGGTTTTATAACACAGTAATGGCTGAACTCGATAAGGGTAATGGGTTTACAGTGATACTGCTGGACCTGGCTAAGGCCTTTGACAGGATACCACATGGAATTCTAATCCGTAAACTGCAACATATGGGAATGGATATAGGGTTGGTGAGATGGATAGGAGGGTAGTTGATGGAGAGATATCAGAGAGTAGTTTACTCAGGAGTAGAGTCCAAAAGACGGCATGCGACTAGTGGTGTGCCGCAGGGTTCTGTTCTTGGACCACTGCTGTTTAATTTGTTCATTAACGATATAGGGAAGGATTAAAATACAATTTTATTAATGCTGACCATAAAAACAAACATATTATTGCCTACCAGTTTCGCCAGCCGACTGTCTAGCTTTATCAAGGCGTTTATGGAAAGACATGAAAACTAGCAAATGCAAATTGAAAGGAACATAAAAAACATTGTAAACCAACTAGTAGCTAAGGTTACATGTTCGCATGACAGAGAGGACTTATTTTTCTTATTCATTATCACGCATGTGTGTTTGTTGTAAACGTGTAATGTGATTACTGGCTAGCTGTAGTTCAGCTTGATTAAGAGAGGATAAGGTTTTTCCACGAACAACCTTATCCTCTTTAGAATTACACCCCGATTTCTGTTGAGGTGTTCGTCGGTTATTGACACTATTGTGGCTTTCTTGAATAAACGATGTCTGTAGTCATCATCGAGATAGGCATGAAGCTGTTTTGCCACTCTATCGTGTGGTTAGACGTACAGAAATGATGTGCTAAGCCGGAAGAGATACTTCTGTTGTGGTTTACATCACCAACATGTTCTTTTTGTCTGATTTCCAAACTCCGTGAAGTTTGTCCGATGTAGGCAAGACAGAGCAGGGAATGTAATATACTCCTGGATATTTGTAGAAAGATACCTTATCTTTTGGGGATCCTAAAACTTGTCTGATGCTGGTGGTTGATTTGAAGACCACTCTGATGTCATAGGCTCTTGGTATTCTTGCTATTTGATAAGAAATTGACTTGATGAAAGGGATCACTACAGTAGAAATGTGCTGTGAGTGAGATTCTTCTTGTCTGGGGTTGTCACTGTAGAAATATTTTTTATGATGTTTTGAGGATATCCATTTTGTGATAATGTGTTGGCTATTAGTGAGAGTTCAGTCTGAATATCCTCCTCTTCTGATATAAACTTTCTGGCCCTATATTTCAACATGTGGATAATGCTCAGTTTGTGTGCCTTGTGATGGTTTGAAGTATAATGAAGATATCTTCCAGTATCTGTGGGCTTTCTGTAAATAGATAATTTGACACTGTTTGTTTCTTTATCAAGATGTCTAAAAAATGCAGTTGGTTGTTGTTTTCCACTTCCAGAGTGAATTTTATCTTGTTATGTATCGAGTTGATTTTATCCACAAACGATTTTAGGTTTTCTAAGCTCATCTCATCTTCTTTATACCCTCTTTTACCTTGCGGTGTCGAGGGTCCATTGATCGTCGGACCTCTATCCGTTTACAGGATAAGGTGGTCAGCCCTATGCCCCGGTATATCCTATGGTCTGTAGTGTTAAGTTCTCAAGGCCAGTTTGCCTGCTTTGCGGGATGAAAAACCTCAGAATAAACTGAGGAAAAAACCCTGTTGTCCACACCCAAGACTGGCTAACTTGGCTATGGCTGAGGAAGATCCTTCAGCTCCTCACGTCTCCGACAGGAATTGAACCTAGGACACTCCTTCCCCAGGCATATGGTTGCGAAGCGCATAGCCACTAGGCTAACTGTGCGGACTCCAAGCTGTCTTGCAATATAATGAAGATATCGTCAACATATCTCCACCATGTAGATGGTCTGGGGGAGATTGTGGAGAGAATTTCTTTTAAGTTTTTCCATGAAAAGGTCTGCACAAGATGGTGATAGTGGACTTTACATTGCTAGGCCTTCTAATTCTTGGTATATGATGTTAACCTCGAAGAAATTGGATCGAAAGCAGTGTCTAAACATCTGTGTGATGTCTAGAGGAAAAAGATCTTAGATGATGTTTATTACCTCTTCTACTGATACATTGGTGAAAAGGGATACATCTAGACTGGTTAGCATGTCTGTTGGTGCAATCTTAATGGCTTGGAGTTTATTTACTTATTTATAGGGAAGATTCTGAGAGGAACAGTTCATTTGTTCGCTGATGATGCAAAGTTGGGTAGAGCAATAGTGAATGCAGATGTCAAAATTTTGCAGGATGATTTGGATAGATTGGAGGTCTGGGCTAAGGAGGATGGATGTCAATTTAATGTGGCAAAATGTAAGGTTATGCATTTTGGGGTGAAAAGATTAGCAGCAGTATATCACATTGGTGGAACTGTACTCCAGGAGATTGATGAGACCAGGGATTTGGGAGTGTTAGTAAATAGGGAGTTGAAGTTTAGGGGCACATTGCAAAAGTGGCTAAATCAGCTCATCAAATCACTTGGATGCTGAAGAATACTTTGATGAGCAGAGACAAGCAAGTTATTGTTCCTCTGTATCGAGCCTTGATAAGATGCCATCTCGACAACTGTGCCCAGATTTGGTCACCTAAGTTTCTTCTTGATGGGGAGGAGGTTGAGAGGATCCAGAGGCGAGTGACCAAGATAATAGCAGGTCTATGGAATGAACCTTATGAGAACAGGTTGAAGATTTGTGGGTTGCAAAAATTGGTTGATAGGCAGAAAAGGGGAGATATGATTGAGACATTCAAATTGCTGAAAGGTTTCTATAGGATTAATTCAGAGGATATTTTTGAGAACAGGACTGGTGGTGGGAGGACTAGGGGACATCCATGGAAGCTGGGCAAGAGTGGTTAGTAAGGGTGTTAGAGCTAGATTTTTTACTTTTAGAGTGGTGAATGAGTGGAATAAGCTGCCAGAGTCTGTTGTGGATGCTATGACAGTGAATGAGTTCAAGGCAAAGTATGATAGATACTGTGTGAATGTCGAATAGTTGCGATGTTAGACTCCAAGGAGTCCTTAGACTCATCACTTAGAATGTCCTGATTTGAAAATTGTATATCTCTGCAACCACGAACCACAAATGAATGCGACTTGTACCATTTATAATTGTGGTGAGGAAAACTTTAGGCCTTACTTCATACTTCGTAATTTATTTTGTAACTGTACCACAGTTTCATTATTAAATATAATTATTTGAAATCGGGTCATTCTTTTTGAAACACCGTATATTATCCTAGAAAGAAATAAACATAAAATCAAAATGGAAATTAATGAAACAAAATCTGGTTTCCAGGAAAATAAAGGAACTAGAGAAGGACTCTTCAACATTAGAACTATTATAGAAAGATATCTAGAGAAGCAGAAAGAAGTCTACTTATGTTTTATTGACTACACAAAGGCATTTGACAATATACAACATGATCAACTAATCAAATGCATCAGAAATTTAGGAGTAGATGGTAAGGATACCAGATTACTGATAAATCTATATTGGGAGCAAACTGCCTCAATAAAAATATCAGGAGAAATCTTGGAATTCCCAGTAAAGAAGGGTGTCAGACAAGGCTGTGTTCTTTCTCCTATATTGTTTAACCTCTATAATGAAAATATCTTCCAGCAATTAGAAGAATTTAAAGGAGTGAGCATAGGAGGCAGGAATATAAACAACTTAAGATATGTAGATGAGACAGTACTGCTAGCTGAAAATAAAAAAGATTTTCAAAACCTATTAGAAGAGACGTTGAATCTAAGTGAAAATTATGGACTTAATTTCAACTTAACAAGAGAAAATACCCGATATAAATATTAAGATCAGAGGAAATACTTTAGATCAAGTAGAGAGTTATATATATATATATTGGGTCAACTAATTACAGAGAATGGAAAGTGTGTTAAGGAGATATTAAGAAGAATAGAAATTGCTAGATCAACCTTCATTAGCATGAATAACATTCTGATCCCAAGGGAAATTCACACAAAAACAAGAATTAGGCTGTCCAAATGCTACGTATGGAGCAGAAACCTGGACAATATCAAAATACTGTGAAAATAAATTAAAAAAGCCTTTGTGGATCCTCAAGAATTCTTAGAGCATGGACTGCCAAAAAAACTAATTTAGAAATATTAGAGATGATTGGAGAAGCGGAATCTGTTGAAAACCACCTACCTTGGTCACATACTAAGGCATGAATCCCTACAAAAAACACTTCTAGAAGGAATGATACAAGGAAAAAGAAGAAGAGGAAGACAAAGAACAGATTGGATGGGAAATATTAAGGACTGGACCTTTTTGCCTTATGAAGAATGCAAAAGAGAAGCACAAAACCATACATGGTGGAAGCTCATGGTAATCAACCTCCTGGAAGGAGATGACAACTGACAAGACAATGAGCAAACTGCTTTGTAATGAATTCAATTTTTACTCACTTTGTGAATTGTTAATAAATTGTGTCAGTGAATTTCCTGTATATCATTTCATTCTTCTTTGGCAGTTATCCATCTAGTTCCTTTGTCATTATTTATGTGGCTATACTGCTTTAGATTAGTCCTGCTCATATTCTTAAATGCTAGTAATGTCAAGATCCTTTCTCATATCTCAATATGATTTGACCACTGATATCTTTGTTCACTCTTGTAATTTAAAGTACTCTAGTCTTAGAACATTGTTTTATTTCTACTATAGCTCTTAGATTCATAAGTTATATTTTACTTATAAAGAAATTATATTTTTGTTTTAAACTTTTACAAGTGTAAGCAAACAGTTTGCAAGTGAAGTGTGAAGTATTTTCAATTGAAATAAAGGTTGAAACTGGTAGATTGACCTTTCCTGTACTGTTTTTGAATTATGGGATATTTAGGCAACTGATGTGAAGTCAACAACCTCCACATGCAAGTAGACCAGTCATGAAGATATCTCACAGATACTATGCTTATAAGAATATAATTTGTCAAGGTAATTATATTTTGTAACACTGGTAAAATATTCTACGTCTCTAAAAGTGGCCTGAACAGTGTTGCATACAGCTATTTTGGCTAATTTCTCTCTTATTCCATATAATTTTATTAAATTGGCTCTATTTTGAATAGCTGAAATATTTTATTTGTTCTATAGGTTATCTATCCATAATGAACTTTTTCATGTCAGTTATTCAATTTAGTTAAAGAATTTTGGAGACTTGCAGTGGATTAGTTTTCAAATACAATGCAAACATAACGTGAGTTGAGTGATATCAGGTTGAAAGCTGCCTTCTTTCATTATGTGTGATTGTTATAAATGAATAAGAATAGAGATCGTATGATTACATCACACCATTTTCCTATACTACCTTAAATTTCAATATTCAAATATATTTATATTATATAACTGTAGCATTCTGAAAAGCGTTTCTTTTGGCACCTTGTATACTTTCCCAGATTTACAAAATAAATGGAGATCCCTATATTCCAAAGATTTCTCAACTATTTCTCACAAAATGAAAATATATTCACAATAATTGCTAACTGGCCTGAAACTAACTTGTTCTTTTTCCCAAGTATCACTTTCATAATTTTTCTTAATCTCGTGTCAAGTATCGCTTGCATAAATTTTAATCTGAAATATTCAAAAATCTGTAATTCTCAGATTATTATTATTTAATATAGAGATGGGTACTATGAAAGTTCTACTCCAATCATTTGGAATTTGACCTTCTGAGTTACATAGTCACTGTAAAACTTATTTTTCTATTTCATGCATTTCTGATTGAATATTATCTATCCCCAGCTGCTTTTTCACATTTCATGTCTGATGGTCTTTTCAATGTTTTCAACTGATAAGCAACACCGACTGTATTCCTCTTGAATACTTCCCAACACAGTTCTGTCACCATCTTATTTAGCATCTGTACCGACATCCAACATATCAGCTACATCACCTCCATCATCTAGTTCTTTGTATAGTATTCCTTTCCTCCATTTTTAACATTTTTCAATAGCCTCCATGTCTTCTATTTTCTTACCAATGCCTTCTCACATCTGTTTAGTTATTTTTATGCATAGCTCTTACATTTTTCTGTTTTCGCTCAGAGTACATACCAACTTATTTGCTAAGAACATTTCCTTTGTCAGCTGCCTTCTCTAATGAGTTGAAAAATTCGTTCACTTATTTCTTAGAGCATTTTGTAGGCCCACAGCCACAAAATTCTACTTGAAATTGCCTGCCAATCAATTTTTTGGTGACAAATACTATTATTATTATTTGACACCTCCAGGAAGTCCAAGGACTCATCGATGGAAGACACCTGCTCTACAACTGTCTCTACTACTCAATCCATCAACTGACAGCAACTAAACCAACGACATCTGCTGCCGACCACCACTAGTATTTCCACAGACACAAACATCCATGCCCAGAGCAGGATTCGAACCCACAGCCTTTTGGCTGGAGAGTGTACATGCTAACCATTCGGCCAGCCGTTACTGCTTCCTGTGCCTGATCACCACCACAAAATTCCTGATACAGTAATCCCTTGATTAATGCGTCATTTTTTTTTGATACCCAAATTCGATTAGCGCGCCTATATACATCTTGAAAATAAATGTTACAGATTTTAAAAATTTTCTATCTATACATTTTTATGGTTAACTATTTTAAAAAATCACTCACCAGAATGAAATAATTTAGTTACTGATTTAAAACATTTTACAGTTATTTTTAATGGCATACTACACTATTTCCATGTACAATATGTTCCAAAATTTTACCACCAAAATTTATGTTGTCTGCTATAGCAGTGCTTCCCAAACTTCTGGATGTCAGGGCCCCCCTTTGCAAAAATTAAAATATTTCATGGCCCCCCTCAAAAAAAAATCGTAATAGAGGGATATATTATTATAATATTTATTGTATTTATATTCAATACAAAACATACACAGCGAATATTGCAAAAATCAAATGCATATATTACATTTTTTGCCTCTTACCGTTTGGTTCTGAAGACAATGCGGGCTGTTCTGGTAAAATATGAAATACTGTCTTTTTTTTTTTTTATTTATCAGCCACTTATCCATTTCAGGGTTAAATTTTTTAACGTAGAATAGATCAAATAATATCACCACTTACCGATACTGGCACACCACAGACTGATAACATGAAATTAGTGAATATTACCTGAATAAGGGAATCCCCGGACCAGGAACATTTTTCTCTTTTGTGACTTTTCTCCCTTTACGATAATTAAGCCTAACGCGAAACAGACAGCAAAGGCTGGTTATTAAAACGTGCATATGATTGGTGCGGTATTAACAAAAGATCGTGCAACCGAAAGATAAAAGCATAGCTGACAATTGAGTGGAAATGCTAACTCTCTTCAACCGAATTCCATATGCGAAACTGCCATAACATTCATTATATATATATAGTTTTAACACTTCCAGTTGAATTTTATTGCTGCCTTGGGAAATCGAACTCACACACATCTAATTAATAACAATTGTTTTTAGTTAAATACTGTGTTTGCCCATACAACATATGGTTTTATTTCAGTCTATACAGACTAGTTTCTGTATGAGTGGCCATGTGATTCATTAATTAGTGTTTTTATCCCAGTTGTCTCTAATTGCACTATCTATTGAGAAATATATTACACAGACTCCTCATACCTTATTCACTGGCATAATAAAAGTACTTGTTTTTATTGCCTCTGCAGTATAGTGGCTCTTAGGGAGGGCGTGTTTACCACTGCAAGCAAGTTACTATCTCCCCACATGAACTTGCTTAAGCTTTTTTTCATGTGTGAAGTATATGCGAAACTTTTATTGGTAACAGAAAACTAGCTCGGATGACAGTGATAATATAAAACGAGTTTTGAAATGTATATAGAGTCAATATCAACAGTCCCTGATTACGAACGTGTGATGAAAGGGACAGGAAGATTTGGAGCTTCCTTGGAGAGCATTCGAAGTAAATACAATTAACCACTGCTTTGAAATGAAACATATGAATAAGCAATATTTACTAATATTCATTAAGCGCCGAAATACGCAGGAAGCAAAGTTTGTGAACCAACACCCATGTGTGAATTTTTCCATTAAAATATAAAAAATAACAAAAAAGAAATAATAAATAATAAAAATTAAATACGTTTTTTTACTTAAATATAAAGAGCTAATAAGTTTCAGCAAAGCTACCGACTTTGCTGCAAGATTTCCGGTATTGCACTACGTGCTAGGGTCACTTGCATTTAGCGGACGCTTAGTGATCGCCGATACTTTATAGTTTACTATACTATATTCGGCAAGAAACTCTCTGATTCCAATCTTTGAGTTTCTTATTCGGTTTTAAAACAATGTGGGATTTAATATCCCCTTAATTTAAATAATGTTTCTTTTAAAATAAAAAAAAAATCTACTTAGTCTTAAAACATTTTAGATTTGTTTTCATTATTTCATGCCCCCCCCCCCAACAAAACCTATGGCCCCCAAGGGGGTCACAGCCCACAGTTTGGGAAGCGCTGTGCTATAGTACGCCCACAGATTCGAGACCTTCAACACTTCTGCACATGTCACAAAAAGGAGAATCCATTCCAATAATAGGATAATCAATCCGTCTTCTAGGATGAGTTGTTTATTATTACACATCGGAATATTAAATTCTCTTTTATAAGCATTGTAGTTTTTAAAGTGGTAACTATTTCGCTTGTATAATAGTTGGGAAATTTTGTCTATAAAGCACGTGATTTCACATGTTGGCAACCAATTCGTACGTCCTTCATTTCTTTCTCCCCTTCAATGATAACGTCCAAGAGTTAATTAAATCTCATTCTGAAGAATTGAGTGATTCCGACCTGCTAAATTTAGATGCACAGGGGGATGATCCCAAAGAATATGAAGAAAATTTAACCACTGATAGTCAGCTAAAAGAGATTTGAAAATATTTTTTGTACAATCGAAATTTTTAAGCAGCGAAGTAGAGAGAAGTAGTAAAATTTGTGAAGAGTAGAAAAGACAATTGGCCATACTGTCAGTTGTTAAAAAAAAAAAAAAAAAAAAAAAAAAAAAAAAAAAAAAAAAAAAAATCCGAGCCAAACTATCAATTATTTGTTTAGAAGTAGAATAATAAATTTATATTCTGAATATGTTTTATCGTCTTTCAACTTCATGGTTTTCCTTTAACTAGGCCCTGAGACATACCCTAATTCTTTTATAAAAAAAAAAGGGTCAAAAAAGAAATCTGAGGAACGAATTATACATTTTCCCCATAGGTTATTATATTCGATTAGTGCACCTGTTTTAAAGAATGCATTAGGCGCACAAGGGATTGCTGTACATGTCCTTAAGGGGTATACAGGATATGATAGTACTACATGAAAAATTTACATCATTACCAACTTCCCATCTACAATTTTCCTCCAAATTAGTCTGTTACCTTCTAAGGCATCGCTTCCCAAACTGTGGACCACAGTTTGGGAAATAATGAAAACAAATTCAAATTTAAAATGGTTTAAGACTAAGTAGATTTTTTTTTAATCTTAAAAGAAACGTATTTAATTTTTATTATTTATTTTTTGTTCGTTTTTATAATTTAATGGAAAAAATCACACATTGGTGTTGGGTCACAAATGTTGCTTCCTGTGTATATCGGTGCTTAATGAATATTAGTAAACATATGCTTATTCATATAAGTTTCATTTCAAAAGGTATTGATAAGCACAAAAAAGATTACAAACACAAAATCTTGAATATAAATTGTATTGAAGATAAATACAATAAATATTATAATAACATATGTCTATATTACAATTTTTTTTTGATGGGAACCCCCCCCCCCCTTGAAATATTTAAATTTTTCCAAAGGGGGTCGTGGCATCCATAAGCTTGGGAAGCATTCTAAGGAACTTTTTACAGTATCAATCCACCTATATCTTGGTCTTCCTCTGTGTCCTTTTTCTGCCAACCAAGAAAAGAACACTTATCTTTCCCCTTCCATTTTGTTTAAGTGATCATACCACCTGAGATTGGCTCTGCTAACACATTCCTCGATGTTGACAATGTGAAGTTTTTTCCTAATATCGCTGTTTTTAATACGATATTGCCATTGATGCAATCTGTTCATGCCCCTAATTTTTCTCAGGCCTCTTATATCCATAAGTTAAAATTGGTTTGAACACTGTCATGTATACAGCTAATTTAGTGTTTTGGCTAATTTCTCTCTTATTCGGTATAAATTTATTCAGTTGACTTCCTACCATACCAGCTTTGTTGATTTTGTTGTCCATTTCCATATTTAATTTACCATCTTCACTAAAAATCGTGCCTAAAGTACCTGAAATGTTTTTAGTTGATATTTTCAATGTTTCTGCCTATTTTTTCATTGTCTTTGTCTTGTTATTGCTGACCTTCATACCATATCTATTATAACAGTTATTCAATTTTGTCAGGGAATCTTGCAGACTTGTAGCTACTTTATTTAGAAGTATAACATCATCTGCATAAAGCAAAGAGCTAAGATTAACATATCCAATTTTGATATCAGGTCTAATACCACTTTCCTTCATAATGTGATCCATATAGATAATATCAGAGGCAATAACACACATCCTTGTCAGACATTAGATTTAACATAAAACCATCTTCCTATACTTCAATTCTAACTGCTGATTTATATAATTGAAAGACTATATAGTGCTTGATATAATACTCCAGACACCATATAACTGTAGCATTTTGAATAGCTTCTCTCTTGGCACCTTGTCACATGCTTTTCCAGATCTACAAAACTCAAATACGGATCTTTGTTATATTCCTATGATTTCTCAACTATCTGTAGTAAACTGAAAATCTGATCCTGACAGCCTATTTGGTCTGAATCCAGCATGTTCCTCACGAAGGTTCTCTTCAACAATCCTTCTCACCCATTTCTCTAATATACTTGCATATATCTTACCAGGAACACTCACGAAATAGCACTGTAATTGTCACATTTTTTTATTTCCCTTTTTATATGAGTACTATGAGAGCTCTACTCCAATCATCTAGAATTCGTCCCTTTGTCCAGGCCTTCTGAACTTTGCAGTGCAGCCACTATAACTTTTATACCTCCATATTTGAGCATTTCTGGTCGAATATCATCTACTCCTGCTGCCTTTCCACATTTCAGGCCTTTTCTACTTCAAACATATGTATTCCTGATTGCCATCACTTCTTGTTTCATTTAGCATTTTTTCAAAGTAATTACTCCATAGTTCAAGAATATCTTTTCCTCCTGTTTTCATGTCACCTTTATTATCTCCGATTCCTTTTAGAGCACCCATTTCTGAGCTTGTCACCTTCTTGATATTTATTTTCTATGTTCTTGCCAAAGTCCTCCCATGACTTTTGTTTAACTAGTTTTACAGTGTTTCGCTTTCTTACATTTGTCTCTGTATTCTCTAAGAGCACAAGCTGACTTATTTGCCAGGAACTTTTGATATGCTTTCTTCTTTTCATTCATTGCCTTTAACTTTCTTTGTCCACCATGGGGTTCTAATTTTTCTATCCTTGCAGATAACTTTACCACATGCCTCTATAGCTGAATCAATCAGGGTTTTCTTCAAGGCTTACCACTGAATCTCCACGGTTTGATTCCTGTTCTCAAACTCTTTCATTTTTTCTTCAATAATCTTTGTGTATTTTAGTTGGATTTATTGGTATCTTAGATGCAGTTCACATTTGAGAGCTGCTCAACTTTTGTTCGCTTTAAAACCATCTTAAATGTTATTCTTTTCAATATGAAATTGAATTTTATCCTGCTCAAGACTGGTGATCAATTCCAATTTCAAATCATCTGTACACTCGGATGTTCTGCACCAGAGAAAAAACATCACTATCAACAATAACATAGTCAATGAGACTTTTCTTATTATTTGCCTCTTCTCTCCATGTGAATTTGTGTACATTTTTATGTTGGAACATGGCGTTAATAATAACCTGAGCAGAAATGCAACAGGTATTTGCCATTATTATTTATTAGCTTTCTATGTTCTCCAAATTTTCCCAAAACATTTTTGTATATATGTATTTTTTGTATGTCTGACAATCATTTCCTTCTCTGCTATTTAGATCCCTGACAAGTACCTCCTTTTTCATTGTGTCAGTTGCTTTCTCTAAAGCTTCAAAAAATTCCTGCACTTGTACCTTAGTAGAACCTTCTGTGGGACCATAGTCACAAATAAGTCTCATTGTCCAGTTCCCCATTCTCATATTTGCCCACATCACTCTATTCGAGATTGACTGCCATTCAAGAAGTTTAGCCTTGTATTTAGTGTTGAATACTATAGCTACGAAGGGAAACGAGGCCAATGACGTCCTAAAAGAAGGTGGAGGGATGAATTGTCAAATTTTGTTGGGGAAAATTGGTCAACCATTGCCGAGAACAGAGAAAGGTGGAAAGAACTGGAGGAGGCCTTCGTCCAGCAGTGGACAGAAAATGGCTGAAAAAAAGAAGACTATGGCTACTCCTTTTTCTTGTCATTGCCTGAATATAACATTTTGTACTTATGGCCCAGAAAGATCACCAGTTTTTGTCTTTTTTGTTTTAGTCATCCCTATTATGTCGATCTGGTACTTATCCAACCCCTCAGCTTTGTCCATTTCTTTGCCATTCAAGCTTCTTACGTTGATAGTACTGATCTTGAACTCTGGTGATGTTGAGTTGGGGTAGGTTTTAGGATTTGTTCCAGTAGCTGACTTTTTGCTGTTTGCCCTGGTTCCCTGGTGAAAACGTGGACCTTGTTTAACCAGGCGACGTCCTACCAGGCATGAAATTTTGTCATGTTGACCATCATTGATATTTTGGTTTAAGCCAACAAGAATACAATTTGGTCAGCTAAATCCCAAACTGCCAACCCATCCTCGTTCGTTCAGTATCCAGGTAGATACCTAAAAGGGTGCACCACGAGAAGGTGAGGATTGGACATTTGGTCAGAAGCTCTGGTCGGTTCTCTGTATTCACTTAAGGGCTATGTGGAGGTCTCCTCTCAGTTATATAGGTTTGACCCTTAAGTACCCCCTGGATCAGCTGAATCAGTTAATTTTCAAGAGATCTGAAAAGTTTTAGAATATATTAGTCATCTTTCATGAAAATAATTAGTCCACCTACTGTATTAACCAATGGTGAAAGAGGGAAATAACAAGAAAGGGCTTCACTGACTGAGTTTCTTCACCCAAAAATTGTTGGAATAATTGAACGTGGTTGGATAAGAATGATATCCTGACAGGAATAGAAATGGAAAGGCATAATGTTTTTTTTGTGAGGAGAGACCTGATAAGGGTGGGGAAGTGCTGATGATAGCAGGGAAATTATGTTCACATAAAGTGGAGATGCAAGAGGGAAATAGTGGTAATGGTTTTGAGTCAATATGGTACAAAGTGGAGGTTAGCAGGAAGAGATATTTAGTTGGATGTTGCTACAGGCCAGGGAATGTGGAGGGTAGTGGAGAAAAAATGTATAAGCAATGTGGATTAGTGGTTGATTTTAATTATGTAATATAAGATTGGAATGGAGAGAGCTTTTGGGTATAAGGAAATTGAATTTCTTGAGAGACAACTATCTTAGCAGTATGTAAGGGAGTGCACATGACGATCAAGTCTTAGATTATTTCATAAGAGGATGTGATCATTCAAGTGGTAGCCAGCCATATGAAGACTTCTGTGAGAAAAGGCCAGTGATTATGACAAGCTAAGGAAAGAGAGCTTGGAGCTACATCATAAGAAAGTAGGAATGAGGAATTAAGCAGGAAGGAGATAAATGCTGCTTGAGAATTAACCAAGAGATATTTAACAATATCAATGTACAAATGTATTCTGATGATCAAAAGCTGAAGGTATGAAATCTGAAAAAAGAAGGTAATGCGGAGTCAGCACAAGATGAATAATGGTAACAATCAATTGCATGCAGAGTACAAACAGCAGGCCAAGAAGGAAAGCAAAAGTTTGTGTATGAAGATATTTCATGCACAAACTTTGCTTACACTTGGACAAAGGATTAAACAAGAATATAATTTCGATAAGTTTAACTTATAACCAAGTGAAAAAAATCTACTTCTGCAGCAGAAGTGCAGTATGAGCAGAAATTAGCAATTATGGGCAAGAAAAATGTGAGTTATCCTGTTATGTGGGAAGTAGAAAGAAGAATGGTAAGATGTTAATGAATGAAGATGGTAGATAGGCAACTGCTGCAAAGAACATAGGCGAGGTATTCAGTGAACAATTCAGAGCGTTTCATCCTCATCAGTGTGAAATCATGTGAAGCACAGGTGTAGAGGAAATAGGAGCGGATGGCTTAATTACAAGCAAGACGTATATGAGGAATTACCTAGGTCGATGTCAATAAGGCAATAGGATTTGATGATATATTTCCATGGACTAAAAGGGAATATTCCGGGGAGTTGGTAATAGCCCTGAAATACTTGTTTAATAAATCTTACAACAGCAATCCCAAAGGAGAAAAAAGAAAGTAAAATTATTCCACTAGACAATTTGGTACAGTGGAACAAGTATGGGACAACCTGTATATCTGAAGTTGTGGTTAAAAAGGTATTATAGTGATTAGTGAGAGCTAGCATACAGAAATGGGTTAATAACAGCAGTATTCTACAATTGTCAGCAAGAGTTATATTAAAGGGAAGTCATGTTCTACATATTTGCTTATGTACTATAACAAGGCAGCAAATGTATTGAAGGAAACACATATGCAGTGGTATACTTAGATTTTGCAAAGGTTTTTGATAGCCACATATGCTGATAACTAAATTGAAATGAATGCGATTGGACAACAGACTGGTGAGATGTGTAGGTGAGACCTATTTAATAAGGCAATAAGTCTAACCACTTGGCCAATCAGGCCAAGTGGTTAGAGTACACATTCTCCTACCAACAAGCTGATTATCTTCAGGCAGGAGATGAATTTCATTGCCGAATGCAAGACCACTGCTTCCACTTATTGGAGGCCAAAAGTGGCTTGAAAAATTCCTATGTTTGGTCTTTAGAGCAGAGTTTTCTATGTAAAACATACATTAAAAAAATCCTTAAAATCCATAGTACAAATGTACTATAGGTTTACCAATAACCTTTCATGGGTAGGAACCACATGGGGAAAAAAAAAAAACCTTGACTGTCAGATATCAGCAAGCTATACACTGGTGGAAAGCATTCTAGAAGAGGAATGTTACTAGTACAGTACCACAGGGATCCGTTTTGTGACCAATGTTGTTCAATTTGTATATTAATGATGGGTTTAACTTGAGATATGCAACAGTTTGCAGATGATGCGACATGGGAAGAACACTGAAGAGCCAAGCAGACGTGGCCTTACAAGATGACTAGAATACATTATATGAGTGGGCAGGCAAGTGGAACTATCAGTTCAATGTTGCAAAGTATACATTTAGTAAGAAACTTTGAAGGGGGGGGGGGTAAAGGAGATGAGAGATCTGGGAGTGGTGATGGACAAGGACCTGAAGTTCAGAGGCCACATTGTGCAAGTTGTGAAATTATCACATTAGTAATGGCAAAGATGTGCACAGGAAATAAAGTGGCTATATAATGCCTTGATCAGGCCTCAGATTATTGTGCACAGATTTCGTAATTATTTTCATGGTGATAAAGATATGTTAAAAAAGGTTCCAGAGAAGATTTAAAGGTGGTAACAGGTCTTTGGAATAAGAGGCAAGACAGATCAAGGGAATGCAATTTGCAAAGCAATGTGAATAAGAGGAGAAGAGTAGATATGATTGAGATATAAGTTGGTCACTGTTACTAGTTTAACACAAATTTTTCATAGAACAAGAGGCCATGCCTGGAAACTGTATAAAGACTGTGTGAACAAAGGAGGAGAAATTTGTTCTTGGAGATAGGAATGCATTGCTGAGAGCAGACTCCTGGTTTTTAAGGGGATAAAGATATCTTAAGGAGAGTTTAGAGAGAGAATTAACTAAGTTGGTGTTGGAGTATATGGAATGTGGGATATAAAGACCAACTCAGGGTATGCAATTTGCAGAGCATGGTGAATAAGAAAAAATATGATCGAGATGCATAAGTTGGTGAGTAGTCATTAACCAGATTAATGTAGACACTTTTCAGAGTAAAGGGGAGGGGGGGGATGACAAGGGTAGAACAAGAGACCATCCCTGGAAACTGTATAAAGAGGACGTGAGCAGGTTCTTTGTATGGAGAGTAGAATGCATTGCCTGAGTGTGGTGAATGCAAACACATTGAAAGAGTTTAAGGCATGATTTGATGAGCTTTGTGTGTACCTCCCACAATCAGGCTAACTCCAAGAACAAATTTAATAATAAGGTGAGACACATTTTGGCAACTCGTATTGGTAAATATGACTTCTCCATTGATTCCACCTTGGTATCACCACCTCTGGGTCTGGCTCCCACTGACGAGACCTCAATAAAGGTCGAAACCAGTATGAGTAGCGGCCCTTCCCTTAATGCATAGCATTACACGTCTGCAAGGAGATGTACCTTGCATTATGGGAGATATTAAGAGTAGGTGTGATGAGAGCTTGGTCCACCTTTACCACGAGTTGCCTCAGTCCTGAAGATACTTCAGGCACAAACTTTGTTTGCTTACACTTGGATGAAGGATTAAACTAAATTTATTAT
This sequence comes from Typopeltis vanoorti, assembly GCF_054136105.1. Classification (NCBI taxonomy): domain Eukaryota; kingdom Metazoa; phylum Arthropoda; class Arachnida; order Uropygi; family Thelyphonidae; genus Typopeltis; species Typopeltis vanoorti. Next base: position 119,310,544 of record NC_143557.1, on the reverse strand, counting down.
AGTCTAACCAAGTGGGGGAAAACTTCCAACAATTCACCATCTATACATGATGCTATCTATCATCCACAAATAGTATTTATTTTATTTTTTGTCTGTAAATTGCATGTTCTGCCACCAATCTGCTTGTATGAAGGATGAAAATTCTGAGTTTCTCAGGGGGAAAAAACTTACTACCCCTGTACAAGATCTAACTTGCCTTCAATCAAAGTCATATGGATTTTTTTTTTGACTATCCTTGCTGATGAGAATCGAACCAGGTCTTTTCCCCAAAGAAAAGATGCAATGTCCTTCCAAATGTGCTATGCAGGTGCTTATTCTTCCAGTATCCAACAATCACTTGTTCTCCCACAACCAGCACTAAATCCCTCATGTGTGTACTTTTCATATCCAAAACATCACCATGCTCACCCCCTCAAAGGAAACAGACCTTGTACACCCCTTCTATCCACCAAACAGATGACTTCATAGGTATTGCAGTTAATGGAGAACTTCGTATTATTTAGCAATTCCACCAACAAAAGGTTAAAAATCGGTTCAAATAATACATAACAAGAATGGGGGGGGGCAGATGACTATATCATATTGAAACTGCCCCAGTATTCCACAATGCTTATCACACTTCCTTTAGGATGTTTATATTACTATGAATTATGGGAAGTGACACTACCTGGACTAGTTTTATGTTTATTGAGGTTTCATCAGTAGAAGCCATATCCATGAGAATCTAAAGCACATCAGCAACTTGGTTGTGTAAATGATTAAATAAACTGGAAAGTGCTTCTCTGGAAATAAAATGTTTTTTTTTATGATGCTTGCAATAAGCAAGATGGTAGCAGCGTTACTCTAGAGAATAGAAATAAATTTAAACACAGAACAGTACTCAAGTGTTGTTCTATGATTCCAGAGAATCACCAGATTCACAATAAGGTTTACACATTTAGAGATAATACCTTCCTTTAAATGCATTGAAACTGACCACCCATTCTGGCAATGTATTTCACTCACTGCTATCTATCAAAAAATCTTCACTCTTACAAGACGTAGTTTCCAGGGATAACTTTTCTCCTTTCACCTACTGCCCATATAATATCTCTTCAACCTACTATATAGACTCTTCTTATTAACTTATAGTCTCAATCATACAAAAAGAAAAATATATCAAATGAGGTCCTAGAGAGCTCAGTGAGTGGTTTGCTAATAATGCAAATGATTTGGGTAAAAGCATATTCAGTTTTCTCAATGGTACAAAGCTGGAGAAAGTTATTAGAAATGTCATTGACGTGATGGTCCTTTTAGAGGATGCGAATCAACTTCTATGGGTAGACAGTGACAATATCAGTTCAATAAATTTAAATATAAGGCACATTTCAGAATTTCAAGATGGAAAGCTATATACTATATCATGGCTGTAGAAGAGATGACAGAGGTAAGAGATCAGAGTAACAACAGCCAAGAATTGAAGTTGTGTGTATATTATATAAACAGTGATGACAACCTAAGTATCTGCTGTTGTGATAAAAGAAATATTTACAAAACAGACAAAGGGGACTGTTGTTCCCTTGTATAGTTTGATCAGACTAGAAAACCACATTTGATCATTGTTTTTCATGAAGATATAGACATGTTATAATGCAAAAGGCAAGTAACTAAGGTTATTTCAAAGCCGCAAAATGCAACTGAAAATAAAACAAAATGAAGACAGACTGAGCAGGATAAATACTTTAGAAAGTTCAACAATTGGTTCTAGGACACTAATGTACTATAGATTATACAACCTTTTGGATGGGATTCACATAAAGAAACGACAACAGAAAAAAAAAGCTTTAATGGTAAAAAGAAATAAGAGGTCTAGCTTAGAAATCGAATGAATCTCTTGTAAGTGTTTGCATGGAATGTATAGAGAGCATTATGAGTATGAAGAGTGAATGAATTTCCATATGGTCAAGTTTGTGTCATTACAAATGCATGCTGTCGTAATAATTACTTCTCCGTCTCCTTATCTGCCAAGCTCTGCAAATTATATTAACATTTTGACAGCCAACATTCCAAAAACCTAAACTAAAACAACATTTAGTCATTTAAGTCTGGATCTTCACTAATTTTTTTTTATTTAAAAAACATAAATAAATAAAACTTAACTCAGGGAGCTATACAAGCTCATATAAAGAAGGCTTTTACATACACTATGGTGAACTCGACCGTACTGTCTGTTGGCCGGCAGTAGTTCTACAGAGAGCAGGTATGCTAACCACTCTGTCAACCAGGCAGATCAATATTACACTCCAGATATTATTATAATTATATATTATATTATTATATATCTAGATATGGACTTTTTCAATTGAAGGTGAATTAGCTGATCTCATACAGAGGTAGCAGTGTTTTTTCTGCCGGAAACTCTGGTTTTTCATCCCGCATACAGACAAATTGGCCCTTCTTTGCCTTTGTACTTATCCTTAATTCATTCACAGACGAAGCATTCACAACTACCTCTGGCAACGCATTCCACCCATTCACTCCCCCCCCCCCCCAAAAGCAAAAAATCTAGTCCTAACATCTTTGTTAACCACACTTATACAGAATCTCCAGGGATGGTCCCTCGTTCTATCCTTTCCTGCACTAGTCTTAAAAAAGTCGTCAGTATCAATCCTATAAAACCCCTTTAATAATTTATATGCCTCTATCATATCTCCTCTCCTACATCTATCAGCTAGTTTTTGGAGCCCACAGACCTGCAACAATCTTTGCAACTTGCCTCTGAATCTTCTTCACCATTTCTTCAACATCAAGAAATTCCAGGTGACCAGATCTGTGCGCAATAGTCCAAATGCAGTCTTATTAATGCCTTATAAAGTGGACAATCATTTACTTATCCCTGTTTGTCAGTGTGTAAATTATAGCCATGTAATTTGATATGATATTTTGACAACTTTTGCAATATGCTCGGGGTGCTTAAGGGTCAAAGCTGTATAACTGAGAGGAGACCTCCACATAGCCTTTAAAGGAATGCGGAGAACCGACCAGGGCTTCTGACCTAATGTCCAATCCTCACCCTGGCAATTTAGGATTTACTGACCAAACTGTATTCTTATTGGTTAAACCAAAATAAAATATGATGGTACATGACAAAATTTCATGCCAGCTGGGGAGTCACAAGGTTAAACAAGCCCCCCCCCCCATTGTTTTCGCCAGGGAACCAGGGCGAACAGCCAAAAGTCAGCTACTGGAACAAATCTTAAAGCACACCCCAACTCAACATCACCAGAGTTAAAGATCGGTACTATCAACATAAGAAGCCAGAATGGCAAAAATATGGAGATAGCTGAGGATTTGGATAAGTACCAGATCGACATAATAGGGGTGAATGAAACAGAAAAGACAAAACTAGCGAGATCTTTTTGAGTAATAAATACAAAATTGTTATGTTCAGGCAATGACAATCAAGGAAAAGGAGTAGCCATAGTATTCAACACAAAATACAAGGCTAATCTTCTTGAATGGCAGGCAGTTTCAAGTAGAGTAATGTGGACAAATGTGAGAAGGTTCTACTAAGGCAGAAGTGGAGGAATTTTTTGAGGCTTTAGAAAAAACAACTGACACAATGAAAAAGGAAAAGTTGGTCCTTGTTGGGGATCTAAACAGCAGAGTAGGAAATGATTATGAGACATACAAAAATCTTTTGGGAAAATTTAGAGAAAAGAGCAAAGCTAATAATAATGGCAAATATCTGTTGGATTTCTGCTCAGGACATGGATTGGTTATTACTAACACCATGTTCCAACATAAAAATGTGCACAAATTCACATGGAGAGAAAAGGCAAGGAATAAGAAAAGTCTCATTGACTGTTATTGTTGATAGTGATGTTTTCTCCCTGGTGCAAGACACCAGAGTGCACAGAGGATTTGAAATTGGAAGTGATCACTATTTAGTCTTGAGCAGGATAAAATTGAATTTCATATTGAAAAGAATGACATGTAAGAAAGTTTTAAAGCGAATAAAAGTTGAGCAGCTGTCAGATGTGAACTGTAGACTAAAATACACAAAGATTATTGAAGAAAAAATGAAAGAGTTTGAGAACAGGAACCAAACCTTGGAGATTCAGTGGTAAGCCTTGAAGAAAACCCTGATTGATTCAGCTATAGAGGCATGTGGTCAAGTTGTCTGCAAGGATAGAGAAATTAGAACCCCATGGTGGACAAAGGAAGTTAAAAGGCAGTGAATGAAAAGAAGAAATCATATCAAAAGTTCCTGGCAAATAAGTCAGCTTGTGGTCTTACAGAATACAGAGACAAATGTAAGAAAGAAAGCTAAACAGGGTGTAAAACTAGCTAAACAAAAGTCATGGGAGTCATGAGTCATGGGTTCTTGCCAAAGTCATGACTTTGGCAAGAACATAGAAAATAACTATCAAGAAGGTGGCAAAATATTCTAGAGTTGTTGAAGAAACTTAGGAATGGAGGAAAGAGTGCTGTAAAAGGAGTTAGAGATGATAAAGGTGACATGAAAATGGGAGAAAAAGATATCCTTGAAGTATGGAGTAATTACTTTGAAAAACTGCTAAATGAAACAAGTAGTGTTGACAGCACAGTGATAAAAAACACTGACCAGGCATGCAGTCAGGAATACATATCCATACTTGAAGAAAAAGCCAAAGACTTGAAATGTGGTAAGGCAGCAGGAGTAGATGATATTTGACCAGAAATGCTGAAGTATGATGGTATAAAAGTCTTACAGTGGCTGCACTGCATAGTTCAGAATGCCTGAACAGAGGGTCGAATTCCAGATGATTGGAGTAGAGCTCTCATACTACGTATATATAAAAAGGGAAATAAAACTGAATGTGAGAATTACAGAGGTATTTCCCTACTTAGTGTTCCTAGTAAGATATATGCAAGCATACTTGAGAAACGGTTGAGAAGAATTGTGAAAGAAAAGCTTGGTGAAGAACAAGCTGGATTTGGGACAAATAGAGGCTGTCAGGATCAGATCTTCACTTTACAACAAATAGTTGAGAAAGCATGGGAATATAACAAAGATCTGTATTTAAGTTTTGTCGATTTGGAAAAGGCATATGACAAGGTGCCAAGAGAGAAGCTATTCAATACGCTATAGTTATATGGTGTCAATGGGTCATTATATCAAGCAATACTTAGTCTTTATTTGAGCTGTAAGTCAGCAGTTAGAATTGAAGGGTGTACAGGAAGATGGTTTAATGTTAAATCTGGTGTGAGAGAAGGATATACATTATACCCTCTGTTATTCATTATCTATATGGATCACATTATGAAGGAAAGTGGTATTAAACATGATATCAAAATTGGAAATGTTAATGTCAGCTCTTTACTTTACGAGGAGACGATGTTATACTTCTATATAAATCAGCTACAAGATTCCCTGAATAACTATATTGAATAACTGTTGCAATAGATATGGTATGAAGGTCAGCAATAAAAAGACAAAGACAATGAAAATAGGCAGAATCATTGAAAATGTCAACTGTGTTGTGAATTTGAGAACCTGTGGAACAAGTAAAAATTTCAGCTACTTAGGCACGCTTTTTACTGAAGATGGTAAATTAAACAGAGAAATAGACAACAGAATCAGCAAAGCTGGTATGGTGGGAAGTCATTTGAATAAATTCATATGGAATAAGAGAGAAATTAGTCGGAACACTAAATTAGCTGTATACAAGACAGTGTTCAAACCAGTTTTAACTAATGGATCTGAGAGCTGGGTCAGAAGTAAAACACTTGACCAAAGACTAGAGACTGCAGATATGCGAGTCCTGAGAAAGATTAGAGGCGTGAACAGATGGCATCGATGGCGAGGATATTGGGAAAGAACTTGACATTGTCAGCATCCAGGAATGCGTTACAGAGCTAATCTCAGGTAGTATGGTCACTTTTAAACAGAATGGGCAAGGAAAGATTAGCAAAACAAGTGTTCTCTGCGAGGTTGGCAGGAAAACGATCCAGATGAAGACCAAGATATAGGTGGATTGATACGGTACAAAGTGCCTTAGACGATAGACATATAAGATCTGATAATGATAATATTGGAGTCTTGACAAATAACAGAATGATTTGGAGGAAAATTGTAGATAGGAAGTTAGTAATGATGTAAATTTTTCATGTAGTACTATCATATCCTGTACACCCCTTGAGGGTACATGGCATGATTTGATGATGAAATATGCTCTTTAAACTTGCGTTCTCTGCCCACAATAACTTCCAAGTCCCTTGCCTCGTCAACTTCTTGCAGTTCAGTTCCATTAATATAGTAAACAGTATATGATCTCATCCTCCCGAAGTACATCACCTTCCACTTAGCCACATTAAACCGACAGCCATTTACCTTAGTCCATACTGTCAATCTATTTAAGTCATCCTGCAAGATATCTACATTATCTGATTTGACTATTGCTCTTCCTAATTTTGCATCATCAGCAAACAAGTGGATATTTCCATTCAAATTATTTCCAATATCATTAATGTACAAATTAAACAATAGAGGACCAAGCACTGAGCCCTGAGGTACACCACTAGTCACCTGCTTTCTCCTGGGCTAAGCTCCTCCATAAACCACTCTTTGATATCTATCCACCAGCCACCCTCTAATTCAAATCACCAGCTTCGGATCCATACCCATTTGCTCCAATTTATGCAACAGAGTTCCGTGAAGAATCCTGTCAAATGCCTTTGCAAAGTCCAGCAGTAACATTGAATAAGGATTTCCTTTATCCAACTCCACTGTTACGTTATTATAGAAAGTAAGCAAGTTACTAAGACAAGACCTACCCTTCACAAAACCATGCTGTCCGTCAGAAAGTATCATACTGCTGTCCACCAGTCCTGAATTCTAATTTTTACCAATTTCTCCAAAACCTTAACCGCCACTCCAGATATATTGATTGGTCTATATTGATTGACATAAGCTGTAAGTAACTAATTAGTGTATTAAGATGGAATAGGTTAGAGTAATACTGGAGTAAAGACACTTTAGAAATTAGGAAATAAAATAAGTGACAAGTAGAATTTAACATATAATTTGTTTCTATTAGTACGTTCAAAAATGAACTAAAATTAGAAATTCTGAAAGGAAGAATTTTGCATGCACAATTACTAGTAAGGATGCTCCCCTTTTTTGACTAGTGGTTGTGCGCACACATACACATGCAGCTTAGAGGTAGGCACCAAAACGTGCTGGTTTCCAATCTTTCATAGTTGGTGGGACTAACATGAAGTGAATTTTAAATCTCAATGTTTTAAGCTAGAATCGAAAACAGAAAATCTTCGCTTTTATTTCTTTATACCATATCTCTTTTGTGAAACAGCACAGTATTACATTTTCAGCAATAAAATATTTTTTTAAAACAGAAGTGTTAAAACTTATTCAATGTGAATAAAAGTATGCATTTTAAATATATTTAATTAAAGCAACAAAGAATTCTAGTTTCCTGAATATCATAATTTGTCGACAGGATGATAAAATAAATGTCCAGACTAAATGGAACAGAAGATATAATAGGTACTTGATTAAATTAGTATGAAAGAGTATAGTTATGAACTATGTATTTCATCCAATTTTACTAAAGCAAATTAACAATAATCTGTAAGATGCAACTCAGAACTGAGATTCTTAAGTAAAAATGTTAAAATGAGCCTTCACAGCTCATCCTGTAATGACAATGCCATCTGAAAACTTCTGAGTTTAATTCTTGCTACAGCACAAAGAATCTTGATAAAGGCTTTTCAACTAAGCTAGCTGGTCTCATACAGAGCAGGTTCTTCCCCCCCACTGCCCGAAGAAAATCTGGATTTCACTCCCACAATACAGGCAAATTAACTAGAGAATATACAACTTATAGAACAAAAATGCATTTGCAAGACGGATCTGCATGGAATGGAGCCATGAGATAGATTGTGTTGTGCATAGAGTAGCTTTCAGTGATGAGTCCTGGGGTCTCCACGAAGGTGGCATGAAGATAATGACAAATATAAATCTAAATTTGAGTGGTTTCTCATTTTATACAATGGTAATTTTTTTGTTACTCTTCTATAAGTTCCAGATGATTGTAGGTACTTACATGGGCAAAAATTGTTGTGTGTTTTTGCAGTGATTTTTTTTTTTTTTTTTTAATGTTATACTGTTTAGCTGATCATATTTTTTGCAGGGGAAGGATGAATCAACAGACCATGACATTAAAACGTTTGACAACGGCAAATTTATATAGCACAATATATAGAGAAATGATCTAACGAATGCGACACCTAAAAACAAATATCAATGCTGGGGTGAAATTAATTACACTGGACGAACTGCGCAACTTCAATATACATTTTCATATTGTGCCTATATTTAAATAATTAAATATTTTATTTTAAAGCCTAATTATTTTAATTAACGTATTTACTTTCACGATTGTTAAGGAGACCTATCAGTTTGAAGTGTCTAAGTCAACGCTTGGAAACAAATTTTAAGAACATTCTTTGGCAAGCTAAAAAAAGAATTCAATTCCAACTCATCTTTTGATTGAAATGGCTAACAGAACTGCCAGCAAATGAATGAATGAATATGACTGGCATCCGTTTCGCACAGTTGGCGATATTTCGTTAATTTTTTTTAAAGAAAAAATCCTATAAAACATTGCAGCAGATAAAACAAAATTCCAGTATTATTTGTACATGAACTATTTATTTAATAAGAATGGGAGAAAAAAAAAAGTTCCTTAGCTTTTCAAATAAAAAGCAAAAGTACTGCAGACACAAAGGCAAAAATACTGCAGCGCAGTCCTTAAATTATCTAAAATTATAAACTTTATCATTGCAATATTTTAAGTAATTCAGAGCTTTCTAACCACTTGCATTGTAACAAATCATTAAAAAATATTACCCTTTTGATTTCATTATCTGTTGAATTTCTAGAGACTCCGAGAAGATCGTACAACTTAGTGTCAGCCATTTCGTCCTCACCAAAATGTTCGACGTTGACGTAACTAAGATAGAATATTTTGCGCCATCTACTAAATTCAAGGGCATAAGCTTTTTATTAATTTTTTTATTATTTCACAAAATATTTTTTATACCGGTAGGATATACAGAATTATACCACTAGACGCTAACACGCGAACTCTCAAAATAGCATCAATGTACTGCTTTATTTGATAAATACGATTTCAGGATTTTCATAAGATTTTAATAGTAACTGAATCACTAGACACACATTAAATGATCTTAATTTTAATCTTCCGCTTTTCTTTTTAATTAAAAAGTGACGTTTTGAATTCTACAATTTTTTGCAGTATTTCCATAGCAACACCAGATGTGAATGCAGCTTTGAACGGTTTTCCTGAAAACAATGGATAATTTTTTATTCACGCAGTAATGTCCAAAACAAAGAATATGTTCATTTCTTATAGTCTGAGAGATTTAGAGCTAAAAGATTCCCCCCCCACACACTGTTTACTTCCGTTTTCAAAGAAACGATACATTTAGATTCTAGAAATTTTGCTACTTTACTGGACTTAAGTTGATACTGTTGATCGGAAAGGTTGGAAAACTGAGCTTAAACATATGAAAGTGTCATTGAAGGAAGCGATAGAAAAAAGGAGGCGTGACCATCGTAGGTGTATTGCCATGGTATGAAGAACGAATTGAATAGAAGGGCCATAATAGCCATTGGATTAATTCATAGCTTATAGGAACCTCATGTGAATTAATAGATTTATGGTATGAATTTGATGGACCAAAGGAATTTTATTTGAGGGACAGCATCAATATAAATAATTATGGGGTTCACTTTGGAGCAGTGACAAACAGGAGGCGATCAGTTGAGTAAGCAGGAAGTGGGCGGGTATGAAAGGAGCATTGGAGAAAGTGGTTCTGATATTAATGTTTATATACTAATGCCAGAAGCATTAAGAACAAATATTTTTAGGAAAAGAAAAGGCAAAGAAGTATTAGGAAAAAAAGAGGGGCGAGAACTTTTTTAATATCTGATCCATACACGATAAGCCAGAAGACCTATAGCACATTAATGCCGTGTATGGGCAATAGGAACAGAAGAGAGGATAAATCTGTTCACATTTTCCTTGAACACTTGAGGGTTGTAATCTTCGGGGAAGGCAAAGTGTGGGGGACTGTTCCAAAAGACAGAAGCAGATGGAATGAAACAAGGACTATAGTCTATCCCTGGAAATTGCACAAACAAGTGGTGAATAAGAGGATGAGAAGTATTTTTTTTACCTGGGGAGTGGCGAGTGAGTAGAATGCATTGTCTGAGTATGCTGTGAATGCTAAGAGTGTGAATGAATCAAGCTTCAGTATGATAGATATGGTACCGGAACGAAAGATTTTTCCATAAGTCTGTGCACTTTTGTAGTACATAAGCTGTTCAATAAGTTATAAGACTATATTTATACAGAAAATAGATTACTTTTAATCGTCATCATGTAAAGACCATGTAAATGATCTTTTTTGAAGTAACTACCTTGAGATGCGATGCATTTGTTCCAACGTTGCATCCACTTCTTAAACACATATGAAAGTCAGTTTTTTGAGAGTTCTTTCAAAACCCCCTCCGCAGCTTTTACACATGCTTTGTTGCTTTAGAAATGGCGGCCTCTTAGTGGTTTATTGAGCTGAGGAATATGTGGAAATTTCTTGAGCAATATGTGGACTTGCATTATTGTGGTGCAATAAGAAGCCATTCTTCAGCAATGGCTGCTTCCTTTCGACGTGCTGTACCATTGTCTGTAAAACATCCGCTTTGTATGAGCCGTTTACAGTATTCCTGGGTTCTACAGCATGTTGGTAACAATGCCTTCGTAGTCAAAAAACATTATGGTCATAAATTTACCAGCCGATTTTACAGTTTTTGCTTTCTATGGGGTAGGCGAAGATGGATGCTTCCATTCACTGCTTTGTTGTTTCATTGTAGGGTCATAGCGATACAACCAAGCTTCATCTGCTGTAATGATGGGTTTTAAGAAGTTGTCGCCTTCTTGTTCCAGTCTTTCTTTCCATTCTGTGCACACATCCACTCGATGCTGCATTTTCTCTGGTGTCAGGGGTTTGGGAATCCATCGGGTGCAAACATGTTTCAGTACCAAATGTTCAGCCATGATTGAGTGAACACCTCCCACAGAAATATTCAGGACAACATGCAGCTGGCATGCTGTCATTCTGCGATCCTCCTTGGTGATAATCGCTGCTGTGTTGATCATTGTCTCTGTGATGGACGTTGAAGGTCTTCCCTCACGTTCAAGATCTTCCACATTTTGCCTTCCTTCCTTAAAAGTTTTATGCCAGCAAAAAACACTTCCCCTCGACATTGCTTCATCGTGGAAAGCTTCGCGTATCATGTTAAAAGTGTCCGATGCCGATTTTTGCAAACGCACACAAAATTTAATCGCATAACGCTGTTCCAAGGACGCTTCCATTTCGACGACTGGGGCGTAGGCGCGCCGAAACAAGATTGCATTTAGTCACGTGACACTTTGGAAAATCAGCCTGTATACGCCATCTATCAACCTCTTTTCTTAATACAGACAGCAACATTTCTTTATTCCACAGAAATTAATATTGTGATGAGTGGTTTCGCGACAGTAAAGTTAGTCTTATTACTTATTGAACAGCCCTCGTAGATGTATACTTATTTCACATTGTAATGTAATATAAGGCATTGTTGTTAGTGATGATAGGCGATAGATGGCGTTGATAGTAGTAGCAGTGTTGTAATTGGAGATTTAAGTAGTACTGGAGAGGATGAGATGTATTTAGCGAAGTAGAGTAGTGTTCCCTCCCACCACGAGTCCTTGGTCTCCCTGGAGGTGTCATGCAATAATAATTTTAATAATAATAATACTTCTTATATAATCTATGTAATTGGTAATGGTATTAACCTGTCTCTCTCTCTCTCTCTTTCTCTCGATGAGTGTTTGACTCCAGGAGAATTAATCTAATAACAAAAATGTGACGTAGACCCTGAAATTTTTATGCTTGATTAGCACAGCTTTGGCAGAAATTATAGATATCAGTGAAATTTGGTTAGCAAATTAGGATATACACTGGTTTCCATAAATAAATTAATGATCAAAGAAAAAATCACGATAACTCAAAAACTGCATGATGAATGTTTATGCAATTCACTGAAAAGCAATGTGATATTGATATGAAGGGAACGCCCACAAAATTGTATAGAAATAGTTTCATTCAGTAACATATTAATACATGAAGACAATGGTAAAAAACAAGAGGTCACAATGAGATTGTCAGAGTTCCTCAATAAGCAATGTGGTCATCCTTTAGAGCAATACAGCGCTCGCAATTGTTTCACAATTTGTAGTGGTATTTAGGAGCTCAGTTGGTAATAACTGCAAACTCTGCTAAGTCCCTCAAAATTCTGGTTGGGATTTAAGAGCAGCAACCCATCTACCTAGGGCATCCCTGAGATGCTCAACGGAACTGAGGTCAGGAGAACATGCTGGCCAGTCTTTTTCTCCTGGACCAAGCTTCACTTGATCCATGAGATTCACTACATGAGGACGATCGTTACCATCTTGTAGGATAAATGTTTCAACTATCGCACCCAGGACACACCAACCCGAGGGTGCAAGGGGTGCACTGCACCCAGGCAGCAACATTGATAGGGCGGCATTTTATGTAGTTAATATCTAATTTGGATTGTACAATGCAGTATGGTGGCCGATAAAAGTTTGCACCTGTGCCGCAAATACCCTTGGCGTGCCCCTGATCACACCCACATACGCACATGGGGATATTGGGAAAGTTGCAACATTCATAGTTAGGAAACATATCTAGGAAACATATAGCGGTTGACACGCCCACCCAACAAGATGCCTTTCCAAATCATCACGCGACCACCACCATAAATGTTCCTTTCACGGATATTGGATAAATGATAGCATGTTCCTAGTTATGTTTCCTATGTTTCACACTGGTAGCGCTTTGTAGAACAAATCGGGGCTCCTCTGCAAAATATACCGACCCCATTGGTCACGGGTCTATTTGACGTAGACCCTGGCCATTTCAAACGTTTTCTTCTGTGGCATGGAGATAGGGACAGGGAGACAACCAGTCGCCCCTAGCATATAGTTCACTATCATGGTCTTCTGCACACAGTGAATATAGATACCAATGTCACTGTAGACGAAGTGAGGTGATCTCAGCTGATTCAGGTGACTCTTTTGTTTCAATTAGCATATAATCGAAGACATCGGTCCCTACGGAGGATGAAGGCCATGGCCTTCCTTCATTGTATTCCTGGATGCTCATTGTAACTGTTAGAATTGATTCTAAACCGCAAAATATACATGCTCACATTTGGCTACCTCCACATCACTTGGGCCGGCTTTAGTTTTACGATGACTCATCACCATGGATTCATTTGGTTAAATGATGTCTTGTAGCCAAGAATTTTGTTACGAAATGTTTTCGTCTCACTCTAGACATGAAATCTACTGTATAAACCTCACTATTTCAAAAACAATATGAATATCAGAGTTTAGGATAACGAGATCACGGCAGCTGTCTTCTGAACTCTCTCTCCTTGCCTTTCCCAAAGCCTTAGACATTATCCAATAGCCGCGAGATTAGTTTGCTGTTATCAGCTCAATGTTGAGCTAAATTTTTCAATCATACCGAAATGTTGGTAATATAAATCTTTTAACACCTTTTAGTCTTAAAAGGAATAAAGGAGGTTTTGTGGCTCTTACTTTATAGAAGTCAAATTGCTGCCAGGCCTGCTGATGACTTCATGGCTTTTCCGAAGAGTGAGCTACAAATAAAGCTGCCATCGTCATGTGATTATAAAAAAAACTAGTAATGTTGTCAATAATGCTAGTATCAAATTTTTTCTGAGCTGTAGAGTGAAAAATTCGGTGTTTAATTCCACAAAAAAAAGGTTTGTGTAGTCGATGAGCAGAAATCTCTCTCTCTCTCTCTCTCTCTCTCTCTCTCTCTCTGTGAGAGAGAGAGAGAGAGAGAGTGAGGAGTATATTTTAAATTGTTTGTCGAGAAGAAATGGATTTATTCTATCTAAATATTTTAAGATAGTCATCGTGTTTTCTGTAACCCACAAATTAAATTTATCGACCATGAATCACTAAGATAAGTAAGAGTTCTCAAAAGTTCAATATGCAGAGTTTGTTGCTGGTGTGTTTTCATGAGGTGAAATCTGTTGTAACTGTTCAACAAGTCTTTAGTTCAACTGTTCAACGAGTCTTTGATATATATATATATATATATATATATAAAATCAGCTAATGCCTATTTGTTCCCGTATAGGGAATAGGCGGGGCCGTTTACCCCATCTAACGTTTGGAGACTGAGTGGGCAGTTTCAATCTTCACTGGTAGCCAATCAGAGAGATAGCTGGCCCAAGGCTATCACTGATTCATCGGTACGCAGTGAAGAAAGCTGAAAGCTAGTGCCGCCATCTCGTGGTCCCTAACCCTAACACCACATTTTTAATGTCTGAAAATAATGTGGGTTCGACGGTCGATTTTCTTGAGTTTACGTGACGAAAAACTCGAGTTTCCGGGAGACAAAACCCGCTGGCCCGTGCCAGAGATCGACTAACTCAGGAACCGGTCGAAAAAAAAAAATCAGCTAACGCCTTTTTGTTCCCGTATATAGGGAGTAGTCGAGGCCGTTTTTATGCCCTATCTGACTTCTGGAGACTGAGTGGGCAGTTAAATCTCCACTGGTAGCCAATCAGAGATAGCTGGCCCAAGGCTATCATTAATTAATTGGCACGCAGCGCAGAAGGCAGCTAGTAAGTGCCGCCATCTGGTGGTCCCTAACCCTAACAAACTTCTAGTCGGTGACTAGATTTGAACCACCAAATCCTTTCTTCTTGCGGTCAAACGCCGGAGAATGCAAACGCCACTTCTACTGAGCTACACAGGCTCAGTAGAATTGGTCATAATATTTTAACCGAGTCAATAATTCATCATATATATACACCGTATATTTTCACGTGAAATGCGATCCACGTATAATGCGAACTACAAATTTCGTTTAAAAACTAGCCCTAAAATGCCATGTCCACATATAATGCGATCTGTTAATCTTGTTCCATAATATTATAAATAATACAATACGAATTAATGAAAGAAATATTTATTTTAAAACAAAATGTCAAAATCCTTTATATTCTTCTTCATCTTTTGAGTAATCAAACATTTCATTTATAAATTCATCTGTAGGCATTGCGTCTTCAGTGTAGCAGTTATCGTCATCATGCTCTCCATTTTATTGTGCATCATCCTCGCTTTCGTATATGACGTCATCTTCGGATCCATCCATTGAATTACTTATTCCACATTTAATAAATGAGCATTGAATCATTTCAGATGGTATCAAATCCCATGCTTCTTTAACCCAGCTGGTGACTAGGGTAATCTCAGGCTTCTGAAAATTCCCACCCTTTGTCATCTTCACCAAACCAGATGACATCCTTTCTCTCCATTTTTCACGTAAGTGATCTTTAAACGGCTTATTCCAGCTGACATTAAGCTGCTGCAAAACGGAAGTTAGACCATCCAGTATGACTGCTAGGTCTGTACGTAGCTCACATGCTTTCTCTTTGCTTGCCTCCGTTAAATGCGCCCGGAACATATCCCAGACTAGCATGCTTTGTTGACGTAACAAGCTGCCTGGACGTATATTCCATACTTGATTCAGCCACAACTGTACACCTTCTTCGTCCATCCAACCTTTCTGATTGGCGCGAACAATGATACCTGGTGGAAATTTGATATGCTTCGGAATTTTCTTCCTTTTAAATATCACTGTTGGCTTTAATTTGGTTCCGTCTATCATGCATGCTAGAACAACGATAAAATGCGTTTTTTCATGTCCCGTTGTTTTTATGAGGACATCCTTTTCACTAACTGAGTTTACTGTTCGATTCCTAGTCATATCAAAGTACATGGGTCTCTCATCCATATTGCCAATTTGGGAAAGTTGATATCCGTGACACTTTCGTAATTTTATGATAAATTTAATGAAGGACACCACTTCTTCAAGCTGCTTTGGTAGCTTTTGAGCAACCAAATTTTTGTTCGGTGTCGTAATGTTAATGCTTTGCGTTCCATAAATCTGTTGCACCACCCAGGCGAAGCAAGAAATGATGAAATACCTGGTGTGGCCTTGAATTTAGCATTCTTGAGTTGTAGAGCTCGAAAACGAATTGCATTTCTTGTTACTATAATGCCATCTTCTTGCGTCAAATTCCATTCATTTAGCTCTTCTTCGAGTTCTGGAACGATTGCTACATCTCCACGACGGGCACGTTTAGTTTTGGGGATTTTTTCAAGACTGTCTTTTTGCTTACGCCAAAGTCTAATATTACTCTCTGCTACACCAAATTCTCTCATAGCAACAGTGTTATTATGGTTCATCTGCAAACTGCGCGACACGCAATTTAAATCCTGCTTCAAAAGATGAACGTTTACGTTTCTGTTGGCTCATTTTCAGGCTAGGTTTGTTTAACGAATAATATTTAAAATGAACTGTGGTTAAACCGATATACCTAACTGTGCTAATATTCCGCCAATGGGACGGGATATTAGCACTACTTACATTACTGGCTCTATGTGCAGATACGATGTGCGCTAGGTAGCGCATCGTATGTACAACACAATTCCTAGGAGATGTATGCTGTTATACATTATGAGAGAAGGTCACTACCCTGATCGGTTTCAATCTTTTTTGAGGTGTATTTAAATAAAGACCTCTCTAAAAAGTAGGCAATCCCCCAGACTTCGATACTTCGGTCACCCTACGAGTGACCGAAGGATCGTCCAACTCAAGGTTGTTCCACTCAGTGGCAGGCTCACTCCGTCACCAAGAAGAACTCAGCGTTGGCTCTACCCAGTGGCAGGCTCACCCCACCACCAGACAAAGCCATAATCTCAGCGGGTGGCCCTACTCAGAGACAGGCAAAAACCTACCCCAAGCAGAGCCTCTCATACATCAAGCATCTAACCCCTCATCAGTGAGTAGGTATACCCAGATGTAAATACTGAGGTCCTTATAGTCCTTATAAGGACTGGCTTAAAGGGGCGAAGCAAGAATGCTTTTCATCTTCCCCGTTATCTGTAGAGGACGGTGTAGGGATAAGGCGTTATTGAGCTATTAAGGCTCTGATCATGGCAGGAGAGTAACAGCAATACCCGAGCCCCAGATAGAACTTTACCCTCCATTACCCTCCAAGGGTATTAATCACCCTAAATACTGAGGTTGCAGTAATGCAGTGCTTATTTCTTTACTGTATGAGTCGCCAAAAGGTGCACTAATAAATTACTGAGATTAAGAGCCGATAGACTTTACTTCGGCGAAGTAAGTTTATTCAAATTAAGTGGATATTGAATCCAACATTAGTTTTTAGCTGAATAAGATACTCAAAGATATTAAACCTAAGAGTTTCATGTCGAATGCAGAAAACTATAATAATTATAATAAACTATAATGAACTATTCGCAATCTAACTAAAATATGTTAGTTAGATTGCGAATAGTTTGGTTGGATTCATGTAGACCATGTCTGATAATATGAAGAGATTGAGACTGTGATGTTTCAAAATCTGCAATACAGAAAATGTCGAGAAAGAGATTGCACCTTTAGCCCTCATTTGCAAAGTTACAGCAAACACTGCTTGCCAACCATCTGAAACGGACATAGTTCAGTGAGGACATGATTGGAACAGTGGAATTTGATAACACATTTGATGAGCACTTCATTTTCAGTGATGAGACTGTTTTTTCTCTCTGTAAAAGTAAACGAGAAAAATGTTCACATCTGAGTGAACTCAGCATTTGCAATCGTACGCGATTTACTGAATATTAGCATGTATTTTACTCTATCAAAAACAGTTCTTTTGTAGAACCACTTACCACTGATAATTAAATGTACTGAAATAATGATAGCCTGTAGTTGAAAGAAGATTTCCAAGGCAGCTTCGTTTCCTGTGGGATAGAGCTTCTTCCAGTTTCCACGCTCTATGAGTGTTCATGTATGAAAGCCTGCTTGTGTTAAGTTGCAGATTAAAAACGATAAGATGGAGCCATTCCTTGAAAATTTGACCACCAGACTTAAGTCCATTTCACTTTGCTTTTGGAAATACTTGAATGACTAATTTTTAGATACCGAATGCTATAGACCCTGAATGAGCATTGGGTAAGATTTAATTTGCAATTGCCATTGTTGATGGTCTTTACAGAATGGCAGATGGATCACAGAAGGTGTCGGATGACTATGAACCAAATAAGGGTACGGAAAGGGGAAGCAGAGGAGGAATTATTGAATTACTGACATTCTAAAATTACTTCAATATCTCACTCAAGCCATTAACTGCTCGCCTTCAGTTGAAACCTCAGGGTATTGACTTTACTAGTTTCTAATCTGAAATCACTATGTGACCACCTGCTGATACCCCAGAGTGCCACATGACCATGACAATTATTACTCTCGTACTTCCTATGCCATCAATTCCTAATATTAAATCGTTAGGTGGCCACCAGCTGTTATTCTAGTAATCACGTGCCTCACTAATCCCTTAATTTCTTGCCGGATTTCTTCTATTCCCCATCTTTCTTTGGTTCCAAGCAACCTGACATCTGATCATACATTGAGCAGTTATAAAGGATAACCTTAAGCCATTACATAACTAAAACAGAGCATGTAGGAAACCGTTACACAAAAGTAAAAACCAAAAAACTCGCAGATTGTGGAAACTAGCTGGGGTCAGTCATTCACTTAAGTAGGCGCAATAGTTGGCAGAAAAGTTAGTCTGACGCGTGGAAAGATCTAATAAGATTCTTCGAAATATCACATAAAATCATTCATTGGTTTCTCTTAAGTGTGCCTTGTGAGTGGATAACCATCGTAGCCTCTTTGATGTTGTGGGCACTGAAGTTGTCTTCTATATAAGGCGTGGAGCTCTTGTCCCATTCAATATTGTGGTGAGTGTGGGGGAAAAGGAAAGGCCCGAGTGGTCTTCTCTGTCGTTATTAACGTCTCCAATATGATTTTTTGTCTTATTTTTAAAATTCTAGAAGTTTGCCCTTTGTAAGAAAGGTCATACGAAGATGGAATATTATAAACTCCAGGATGTTTGTAGAAAGGACTGTGGTCCTTACTACAAACATCCTTGTAGAAAAATCATTGTAATTTTTCTACAAAAAAATCATTGTGACTATATAAGCTTTATTACGTTCGTTTGGTGAACGTAATAAAGCTTATATAGTCACAATGAGTTTTTTCCCTACATACGACGCGTTTTCTGTTTTTCACTTCTGTGTAACGCTTCCTACATGTTCTATTTTTTTGTTATCTAATCAGCTAAAATATCAGATAACGCCCTTTTGTTCCCGTATAGGGAGTAGGCGAGGCCGTTTATTAGCTCTATCTAACTTTTGGAGACTGAGTGAGCAGTTCAATCTTCACTGTTAGCCAATCAGAGATAGCTGGCCCAAGGCTATCACTAATTAATCGGCACGCAGTAAAGAAGGCGGCTAGTAAGTGCCGCCATCTGGTGGTCCTTAACCCTAACACAATATTTTTTTTAATGTCTGAAAATAGTGTGGGTTCGACGGCCGATTTTCTTGAGTTTACGGGACGAAAATCCCGAGTTTCCTGGAGAAAAAAGCCGCTATCCCGTGCCAGAGATCGACTAACTCTGGAACCGGTCGAGAAAAGGCTTAGAAAAAGTTCCTCTATTCGGCAACTAGATTCGAACGTCTTTCGTCGTGTGGTCAAGCGCTGTAGAGTACAAAAGTCACTTCTACTGAGGTACACTTTATTCCTTTAATGTATTTTTTCCCCTTCCGGACCCAGAAGAAGCCACATGCCTCTTCTGGATTAGCATATGTGGGGAAAGTAGTCGGTATAATCATCTGTAATATTACGGTCTAATAAAACCCAATATCAGTTATTTTAAAATTCTAGTTATCTAGAAAATCGCATTTGTATTTTGGATGAAATTTCTATATATACTCATCAATCATGTTTAAGTCATTTTTGGGCAATTTTCAATTCCTTTAGGGGAAGTGTAGGTTTTTTTTTGGTAATTTTTAAAATTTTCTATGAAAAAATTTAAATAATCAGCTAATTTATCTCTCTAACAATGTATAGCTGCTCCAGAAAAGAAGCACTTTTAGGAGAGTTTATTTAGCTGCAATTTATAAAAGTCAAAAATAATAACCAGTATCTCATTCGCTGTTTTATTACACTATTATTATTATACTGACACATTTCGCATGTTTATACTAAGCAATTATTGTTATTATTATTATAACGTGACACTTCAAGCCTCGCGAGGCGAACAATAATATCAAACGTTATGAATTTGGATGCGTGTAAATAATGATCAAAAGTACCAAGGAGAAAAATTAAAATAAAGTCTAGAATAAATATACTAATAAATGCAGATTGGGTTCAAACAGTACGTTATTTCATGTTAACTTTAATTTTCGATTAGCATTCTTTGTAGACATTAGCAACATGCATTAACAGATAAAGGTGCTTCTTAACATGCATTTTTAAAAAAAAGAATATATGTGTGTGTGTGTGTGTGTGTGTGATAAATTTTTTAACTTGGGGATATTGTATATTAGGATAACCAAGTAATTTTATAAACTTGGTTATTTTACTCCTAATCCCAAGTATGCAAACAATTAAGTTTGCGCCTGAAACAAAGTTCAAGTCTTTGTTTCAATGTATATAGAAAATAAATGTGTTAGTTGATAGCTCAGACCGTTGAGCTAAGACTTGAAAAACGCAATCCTACGTTCTTACAAACGTAGCATTGCGCTATGTTTTCATCTCAGTGAGCGAAGTACGTTACGGAAGAACGAAGTTTGTGTGAAGGAACTTTTCAACAAAGAATCCCACGTGGAGAGTGGTGGATTTTTTCTTTCTTTTTTCTGGAAACTTTCCAAAACATATAGTTAACACTCTTTAAACACTGCGTATTTGTATTTCTATCGTGACAGATTTCAACAACAGAGGCGACATTCCACAGTGTTATGTTTTAGGATATTTCGCCTCTTCAAATACGGAGGCGAAGTTCGACAGAAAACAAACTGATGATGCTATGGAACAAAATCGTCTCGTATGTAAATAATTGCTCAATACTGCAACGCCTTAAAAAAACGAATGGCTCTCTATTAATGCCGTAAAAGGTCAAGGAATTATTTAAAATATTGTTACAGATAATACAGAAGATAATATATTAAATATGACGTCATCCTGATGAAGGAAAAAAATCTTAAAAAAAAATGCAGTGGTATTTACTATTTGTAAATAGTAAATGAAATTGTGATTAAAATTATAAATAGTGATTGAGGGGAAACTGTTTTTTTTTTTCATTATTATTTTACTTATCTTTTTATACAAACACAAAATTAATTTGAACAATTGCGATAGAGGAGAAAATACAAGACGCATTATTAAAGTTATAATGTCTTTATAAGGACTTAAGTAAAGGTGAGGAAACAGGTTTCACACATGAAGGAGGAAGAAATATTTTTCTATTGATAACTCCAGTTTTTTTCTAGATTGTAAGTCAGCGTCACGTCTGTTAGCAATAAAAGTATTTCTGAGATGGTAAACAATTTCCTGGTGAATCCGCTTGTTCTTGTTGTTGGATTAATGCTATATACAACCAGGGGCAGCTCGTGCAGTGATTAAATAGGCACTACGGAACTGCAGCACCCCCAATTTTTCTCGACATATAAACATATTTATTAATTTATTTATATTTGCTTAATATTTAATTTTATCATCAATAATCCTATACAATTCTCTTATTTTCTATAAAAAATAATTAAAATCCATCGTGTAGCACTTAGAAGGGAGGACGCTAGCAGCACTGTGTTTACCACAGTGTCATATTGATACGCGCGCAAGCATATGCACGTCATTGTGAGATTATTATTATTATTTAACACCTCCAGGGAGTCCAAAGACTCATCGAGGGAGAGTATGCCAACAACATCGAACGATTGGATCCCTTCCAACTACTAACCGTACTCAAACTTACTTAACTGAGCCATTAGTAGCAGAGGTTCTACCAATCGCCCAATCTTTGCCGGCTATGAGAGCTATTAGGGTTATGCGGCACTGTCTGTCACCAGTTCCACTGTGGTTTATATGCAGTTGACGCCAGTAGTAGAGTGTTCGTAGTGCTTATCGTGTTTACTCCGTCTCTTTAAATATTTGGATATTACAATGAAAGGATTTAATTGTAATGTCCAAAAATTGTGAATCCATTCCTTTAATTACAATTAAAGGAATGGATTTTATTTTTAAGTAATTTTGAATTATACCAAACTGTATAATTTTATCGATAATAAACAATATTTTTTCATGTTTATTTTGTTTTTTAATTTTTACCATAATTTTGATATTTTATCCAAACACGTATACACTGTACTTACAGTGTGTGTGTGTATATTTCGAAAGTTGCAGCACCCCCACGATTTCGAATCACGAACCGCCACTGTATACAACGTATGCATGTTGGAAGAGTTGTGTCTCTGAGGTGTTACCTGATTATAAGGAAAATGTTGGCTAATAATATTGCTAACGTTAGTAGCTAACAATTCGGTTCAGATGCGATCAAAACCATGGAATTCTGCAAGACAGATGTTCTGATGAGTGTTTTGTCAGCTTTGTTTCCATCTACTAGTGATCGAGGAAAGAAGTCAATGGACACCATGGTGTGAGGAACAAACAGCCATGGTTCCCACTTTAATAAGATGCAGGATCTCCTTTCGTTGCGATGACTGCAGCAATCCTACGGGGTATATTTTCCACAAGTGTACGATGGCGATCAATAGGAATCTTGGAACATTCTTCTTGTGGGGATGTAATGAGGTCCTGGACTGTTGTGGGGAGGACGTCCCTTGACCTCACCTGAAGCTCCAGTTTATCCCACAGATGTTCAATACAGTTGAGATCGAGGCACTATGCAGGCCGATCAAGTGTGGTGATGTTCATGTCCACAAACAATGCACTTACAGCAGCAGCCTTAAGACACGGTGCATTTCTGTAAGAGAAAATGGTCAGTTCCGTTGAAATTCCACAAAATAGGAAGAATTGCATTGTTCAGAATGTGCAGACTGAACTCGGAGTAAAATGTTCGTGGCACCACAAACAGAGGTCCGAGGCCAAACCAAGAAAAACAGGACCATACCATCAGATCGCCTCTTCCAAATTTCATAGTAAGAAACGTTCATCGGTCATCCACCACAACAACGCCCTTCCATCTGCTCTGTAGAGAGTGCAGTGCGATCTGTTGCTCAATACATAGCTTTCCAAGGTTCCACGTCCAACTGAAGACGACTGAAGACGACGTTACATGTTGGTTCGGGTAATGTGGGGCTTGCGTATTGCGGTCCTACCATGGAAACTCGTGTTGTGAGTCCGTCGGTTCTGATTGTTTAGTGCATATTCGTATTCAAATCGATGCTCGGAACTCCGCTTTCAACATGTCGGTCGAGAATGGCTTTTTACCTATTATTCCTAGTAGTATCCTATGGTTACTTTCGGTGAGTGTGGTGGGTCGTCCATTATGGGTAACGGTTGCAGTTAACTCCCTTTGCTTCCATCAGAATGGTATCAAGATTGTTGACCTGGGATGGCTCAATTTTTCAACAATTTGCCGAACAGATAGACCTGCAATATAGCAGCTTATCACAACGCCTCTTTCAAACTCCGTCAGTCCCCTTGTTACAGCCATTTCATCCGGAAACATTTGCACTGATGGGAGCATCACATTCTTCTAATTTATACAAGTTAAAAACACGTAACTTGTTACATGGCACAATGCACCTTGCTCATAGAGGTGTCCGTTGACTTCTTTCTAAGAGCAGTATATTTCCAATTGAAGGGCATTTTTTACTGAGTTACAAAGGCAGTAGGTATCTCTGCAAAATATCGTGTATTAGCATTATGAACTGTTGCCATCCTTAGAAAATTGGAGAGAGAGCAGAGGAAAATATGTATTCTGTGATTTATGTCCAAGTCACGTGTGAAAGTTATCCTATAGGCGACAAATATCGAGCATTACTTTCCAGCTTGGAATATGCAAGCTAGTTAGGTTTTTTTTTTCTTTTTTTCATATATAAACTTTACACATTTCCACATAAACGTTCTAATGAGTATATATTATTATTATTATTTATTGATGAATTAAACTTGAGACTGAAGATTGACATGTTTGCTACTGTAAGTACCAAAGAATACTGGGCAATGATTATCACTATTTCTCTCCATCTTAGTATCGTCATTCCTAGTTCCTTTGGTTCATAAATCGCACAGAATGATATGATTTCGTTATATCTCGTAGTATGACGTTTTATGAGGTAGTATAACGTATGACGTTTGTCCTCTCTTGTTTTGCAACAAAGGCGAGAGTTGTTTGACAATATAGAGAACATCGTTTGATGAAATTGATAGATGCTGTACGTTTGGCATTTTGTAATACTGTATCCTGTATAGAAGGATTTGATCGGAATCTTTCGTAACGCTTCCACTGTGTACTCTTATGACAGAAAAGTTTAGTAGAGGCTTAATGATTTATCTCTAACGAGGAGAAACTTTTTATGAGTCCATAAAGCTTGTGTGACTGTAGCGTAATCTTATTAGGTCACCTTTTACATATTTTTTAGATAAGGCATGATTATAGTTTCCCATTACTGATATTCTTCTGAGATTGATTATGCACTTTCTTTTGT
Source organism: Typopeltis vanoorti (assembly GCF_054136105.1). NCBI lineage: Eukaryota > Metazoa > Arthropoda > Arachnida > Uropygi > Thelyphonidae > Typopeltis > Typopeltis vanoorti. The sequence goes on along the minus strand of NC_143557.1, from coordinate 119,285,777 downwards.
TGTTTTAGTTGAAATAAAATGAAAGTCTGCATAGGTTCAGCTGGTTTTCTTACTTCTGGACTTGAAGAGCAATTCTTCGCTTAGTTGTGACGTAACGATGTACGAGGGGTTCGTGAAGTTTGTACTAGCCAAAGGTCAATTTTCAATTCAAGTGCATACCGGCGAGAAGAGATTCTCGAGGAATTTTTAATGGTAATCTCGTCTACGAAACTGTAAACTTATAGCACTTTACTATCACTTGTGGATATTATGGTTAGATAATCTAGGAGTCTTTCCTAACCTGACAGTACTGGCATTGAGTCTCAGAGGTGGTTCTTTTATCTGTCTCAGAGGTGGTTCTTTTATCTATCTCAGCGTTTGAAATAAGAGTAACGCAAGTGATTGTGTCCTTGTAGTCTGCGTGTATATGATCTAGTATCAGTACTGATAAAGTCGATTCAGTGTGTGTGTGTGTGTGTGTGTGTGTGTGTCCACTTCTGAATAATTTACTTCCAAAATATGTGAGACCTGGGTCAATGTTCGTGTTTATGATATGAACCCAATGAATTTATTATGTGGGAAAGCGAGCAAAATAAAATAAAAACAAAGATAATCTAAATCCTAATATTATTGTCAAAAAATAAGCATATTTACATTTTGTTCAAATAGTAAAATATACATTTTTTTTATCTTGCCTACTGATCAGCGTCTGTTTGTAATTTTTAACCATTGCTCACTAATTTAGGAAACTAAATTACATATACACAACATTTTATAGTGTAGAAATACTGTACAATAATAAATCAGAGTTATTTCTATTAAAAAAATTAATAGAAATGAATAGTTAAAGACTCAAACTATTCCAGGCCTCCAAATACATATATTATCAGGAGAGTGATCTTATACTGGCTGATACAGAATGTTATCTTCTAGTGTCCAATAATAAATTTAGTTTAATCCTTTATCCAAGTGTAAGTCAACAAAGTTTGCACCTGAAAATATCTTCAGGACTGAAGTAAGGTGGTACATCCCTTGGCAACTCGTAGCAAAGGTGGACTAAGCTCTCATCACTCCTTGTCTCAGTATCTCCGATAATGCAAAGCACATCTCCTTACAGACACTTGGATAAAGGATTAAACTAAATTTATTATAGTCTAACCAAGTGCAAAATAAACTTCCAACATCTTTCTCTAAATCCATAGTAATTTAATAATAAGGTGGTACACCGGTTGGCAACTCGTATAGGTAAATTTGACCTCTCCATTGCTTCTGCCTTTGTATCACCACTCTTGGTGTACCTCCCAGTGATAAGACCTCAAAAAAGGTCGAAACCGGTCTGGGTAGTGGCCCTTCCCTTAATTCGCAGCAGTATCATGTCTGCAAGGAGATGTGCTTTGTATTATGGGAGATACTGAAACAAGGAGTGATGAGAGCTTGGTCTACCTTTGCTCAGAGTTGCTTGGTGTTGCACCACCTTACCTCCTGAAGATATTTTCAGGTGCAAACTTTGTTTGCTTACGCTTGGATAAAGGATTAAACTAAATTTATTATTCTAGTGTCCACTTTCTTGTGAAAATCCTTTGTGTGTGTGTGTGTGTGTGTGTGTGTGTGTGTGTGTGTGTGTGTGTGTGTGTGTGTGTGTGTGTGTGTGTGTGTGTGTGTGTGTGTGTGTGAGTGATGCTAGAAACGGTTGTAATCTCAATCGTTGAGATAATAAACAATGGCTCTATACAAGAATGCAATTACAAACACATATATCTTTTTATGATAATCATAATCATATAATAATAAATAACTAAAGACAGTTCATTTTTTTTGTTTATTATTTAAATTACTATTATTTAGACTCTTCCCCCCGCCCCCTAAAATGGTTCCACATAAAACAAAAGCGAGATCATAGCATCAAATTCTATTTATTACGCTCAGCCATAATTAATTAAATATGTGAAATTCCTCAATGACTTGTTTAATAAAAAAAAAATCCTATAATGGACTAACTGTAACAAAATTAAGATGACTCAGTCAAATCCCAAATTTCATTAAAATTCACTCAAACCGAGAGGAGTGGTTATATGCGTCCGGACAAACAGACTCAAGCACTCATCACAATTGGAATGTAATAAGTGCTCGCGAACTCATCACAATTTACAAATTAGGTAAGATTTACCAGCATTTCTAAAAGTAATCTTTCTGAAGGGAATTCATTTTTAGAACAGAGGGATGCTCTCTTTTTTTTTTCCCTAATAACATTTACATATTAAAAAAGTCTTTCTTTTCATAGTTAATACAAGATTTTAGGGCAGTGTTATTAATTCATCCCCCATTTTTTTCCATTTATACTTTCACATAAATTTAATCAGCTGCAATGAGGTCATAATTATGGTATGAAACTTTTTTTATTTTCTTGAGCAATTTTCAGAAAAAAAATTGAATATGTAATAAAATAACGAGATACCCCTAATCTATTTGCAATGCTATGTGTAAAGAATTAATGTCCTCTTGTTTTTGCTATCAAATAAACCCAATGTTTATTAAACTATGGTCAAGTTTCCCTGCGAGTTATGAATGCGAAATGAGAATTTTCAATTTCTTAATTTAATTTTTACTACAAAATATCGCATGTTTATTTATGCTACCTTCTGACTTAGCATTCATCAAAGAGATGTCGCTGTAAGTTAATAATCCCAGTTCAAGGTCCAGTCAAGTTGTAAATTCGTAATTTCTTTATAGTTTGAATTCATTAGAAGCGACAGTGTATATAGCATTGATGAACATTACTCAAACAACCAGTTATTCTAGGGATGTTTCGCAAACTTTTATTGTATTTTATTACATTTTGCCTGTCCGTACGTTAGGAAGTTATTCTATGATTCTGGATTTTACAGTTAAGATATAGATTAAAGTTTTAATTTCAGTGTGACTAGTTTTATTGTCCCAAAATTTGTTCTGTACAGATAAATCGCTATCTGCAATGAAGCAGTATGTACGCTTACATAAAATGTTCTAAAATGAAAAAATAATTATTACATTTCAATGATAACTTCGATATGTTGTGTCTTGAGTAACGATATGTATTGTTTATTGTTACCGAACTCTTTTAAACAATAGTTTGCCAGAAAAATGACTTTTCGATGAATTGTTTTTTCGATGAATTGCCTTTTCGACGAATTGCCAATCGGTAAATTGTCGTTCAATTAATTGTTTATTCGGTGAGTTGCTTTTTCGATGAATTATATTCGGTAAACTGTCTTCCGATTAATTGTTTTTGGATGAATTTTCATGGACCCCATTATTTTGACTCTGTCCGCGTGATTTGTTTATTTATTTAGTTTTATTTATTTATTTAATTTTTATTTATTTACATACATACATTCGATTGCTTTTTTATTTTATTTTATTTTTGTACGAACATGTTCAAGTTCAAGTACAGAGAATGAAATCTCGCTCAGTACATCAACTACGTGCTAGTATAACAAATGCAATCAATTATTTATTACTACTCATAGAAGCAACACACACACACACACACACACACACACACACACACACACACACACACACACACACACACACACACACACACACACACACACACACACACACACACACACACACACACACACACACACACACACACACACACAAAATCCCCACCCATCGTCCTCAGATGAAGTTCAATATTAATGATATTATGATATTAATGACATCATGAGTGTGTAAACCTCATGATGATGATGACGACGAGGTTTACACACTCTGACTGCACACCGTGATCCCACAGATCTCGAGGTCAAAGTTGAGCGCTGACAATATTTTCCATGGCTCGTATAAGAAGTGCTTAGCAAACATAAAAGTAGGCTTTTCAGGAACTTTGTATTCATATAACCTCTCATGAATAGCAATTCTAATGTCTTTATGAAGAGAGTGAATGATACTCAGTTATTAACGAAAGACTAACGAACATTTCATGATGACTTAGTCTATAAAAGAAAGAATGTTTCGAAAAAGAATCAGAAGTCCACGTTATAAAAAATCAGATAAATTAGTGAAAGTGATATTTGGAAATTTTATGCACAACAGAGGGGTTTCAAGAAATCCTTAGGAGAAGTATTAAGCGCTGTACACCGTTGTGCACTTGTGATCTAACCTATGGTAAAACTATTATTATTATTATTATTTTATTTTTTTTATTATTTTTTTATTTTTATTATTTTTTTTTTCTGATACATCCAGTAGGTCAATGACATTGTTGGTGACAAGATCACACCTAATTCGCCCATCATACCGTGTCTTAAACTTATTCTCGCTAGATGCACTCGCTACTTGAAGAGGCACACTGTTCCAATCTAGAAAAATCTAGATTGGAAAAAAATCTAGCTCTTTTCACTTTTTTCATCATCTTAACACTTCCATGTGTTCTCTCCCCATCTTCCATATAACAAAAAACTTTTATCACACGACATCCTATAACACCCATCACACATTTATAGAGCTCTGCCATATCATCCCTCTTTCTCCTGTTAACCACAGTCAGCAATCCACATACTCGCAATCTGTTCTCATTATCTAAATCCCATAATCCGGATATATTGGTTCATGATTTGAAGCCTGTTGTTTTCTTAGCTGTAATTCTTCTTTTAACTCGATAAAAAATGTATAAGAGATATTCATGGAACATCAAGAGTAAGTTCTATTGGTCACTTGTGTTATGCTATATTTTATTTCCAGAAATGTAATACAAAAGTTTAATTTCAAAAGTATTTGAAACGAGAAACTTCTCAATTATAAACAACACATCTTAATATTTGTAAATTACACTATTTAAATCTGGAAGTTATACGGTGTTAAATAAATAACAAATTTCTGATTGTATGAAGAGCCAAAGGCTTTAATTCGGCGACATAACTTGTTAAGGGATATTACATCCCATATTGTTTCTTAGCCGAATAAGAAACTCAAAGAGTTTCATGCCGAATATAGAAACTATATAAAGTTCGGCGATTCCAAGCGAAAGCAAATACCTGGACACTGCAGCAACTGACCCTTTAGGTAGTGCAAGCTGAGGCAACTCATGTCAAAGGTGGAGTAAGTTCCAATCACTATTCTTGATATTTACCCATAATGTGAACTTAGCTCCTACTCATAGATGGGATGTAAGTTCTGTTCGCTACAAACTTGGTATTATTAACTAGGACTACCTACTCACTGATGAGACCTCAATAAAGGTTGAAACCGGTCTGGGTAGTGACCTTCTCTTATAATGTAGAACAGTAATAGAGCTCCTAGGAGCTAAGTTCACATTATATATATATATATATATAATTATATATATATATATATATATATATATATATATATATATATTATATATATATATATATATATATATGGAGCTACCACTGCCAATACAGACATCGCCAATTCAGGATACAATAGAAGAAGCTGAAGTAGAGACGGAGACGAACAGCCAACGGCCATTAAGTCCGCAGGAAGAATAGCTGACAAATCTCAAAACAGCAAAAGTAATTGAAACCGAACACCCAGAAGTCCCTCATGCAAAAGCAGGGGAGACTCTAAAACATCTCCTTAGAGGTATGCCCCGGGGTGGCAGAAAAGTTTAAAGAGGCGATAGATAAAGTAGGAGAACCTGAACTCTCCTCACAGGGAAATATGGACCCGACATCGTCAGTGTAAAATGGGGTGACCTCTTTGTTGATGACATCAGCAAAATCACCCCTGAGTAAGTAGAGGTAGCCCTGGATATAGACGAGGAGGCAGCTTTGGCGTTCTATATAGCTCTCTGCAAACTAGACATGGCCAAGGGAAGTGAGGCGCAAAAAGAATCATAACAGCCCACAACAAAAGAAAGGAACAGTAACCATATTGAGCATTTTTCTGTACTAAATATTCAGTCTTTCTGTACTAAGCTCCCACAGGTGAGGGAGGACCTGAGAACCCGAGCGGCGAAGGCTTACAGCGAGGCGGTGCAGTTCCTTGTGAGCTGCATCACTCAGGTCAGATCCTTCCTCCACCTCTAAGTTTACCTTCCCATTCCTTCTCCAGATTTATTCTCTTTTTGTTTTGTTACATGTTTCCTTTTTACGATTTTTCCTTTTTTTTAAAGTGAAAAATCAACGACCGTTTTAGAAACAGCTAAAACAGGTCAACTGAGGCCTCTTTTATCTACTCTACCAAAATGCACTCTATCTTTATTTCCTCTTCTACTATCTGCTGACTCTCAGCCTATCTTACTCTACAGGCCAATGATGAAGTTTGTTGAACTCACAATATATATATATATATATATATATATATATATATATATATATATATATATATATATATATATATATATATATATATTGTGAGTTCAATATATATATATATATATATATATATATCCACTGAGTCAAAAAAAGTCTCTGGTTAGTTTGTGGGATGAAATTTCACAAGGAAAAATGTTATGGTCTTACTTAAATTTGTATAACACATCAACGACACACAATTTATTCATTTAAATTTACACATTTTATTTGAATGAAATATTATTTAAAAATTGTATTTACTGAATCTAACATACAGAAAATAAATAAATTGAAAAATACATCAAAGGCTCTTCCCATGCTTGTGGAATTGCCATCAAGTGGTTTTTGACAATGTGACTCTCATCTGAAAGTTAATTTTCATTTGGTGTTCGTTGGGAATTTATTACTCTAGTAAAATTAAGGGTTGCATATTTATTTTTTTCAAACCAATGCATATACTTCTGAACATTATTAAAAGCACAGAATCTTTCGTTATGTTTCCAAAAGCATTTAAAAGTACACGTTATGTTTTCACGTTTTGCGCATCCAATTTCATTTAAATCAAGAACAGGCCTCCCTATTAACCTGGTTAAGGTTTTTCATTTTTCTCTTCCTTTGGCAAGTAATATTTGATATTTGGATCTTGGTTCTATCATCCAATTTCTTAGTTTGTCCACTGATAGTGAACCAATTTCCCACTTCAACTCATGGTTATATTTTATTAACCAAGAATTCTGTTTTTTAACTCTTTCAGGTAATTCTTTCCAACTACAAGGTGATTTTGTCATTGCATATTTTACAATAATTCCACCAGAAATACAAATTTCTTTAGGAAATAAATTTGAAGTCTTATTCAAAAGAAATTGAGAATCAATTATAGCAATGATATCTTAAAATTCGTATTTTTCACACACTTTCGATTTTTCATATTCCTTTTCCTTCATTCTTCTTCTTCTTAGATTACTTCATATGGCACCACAAATAAACAGTTACTTATTATTATTATTATTATTATTTCACTGATTATTAGCTCTGATATTATATTTTATGTTAAATTTTTGTTACAAAATTCTAAACAATTAGAACTTTTCACAAAGAAACTTTCAAAGAATTTTGTGGCTCACCCGTTATTTTTTCATTACCAAACACAAAACAGCAGCTGCAGTGGATGAATGATCACCTTAAGTCCAAAATCACTCAACTCTATGGTTTTTTCTTATAGTACTGTTTACCCTTACTATATGCCATATGATGACCGTTCCTTCAAAAATGAACCTTTTGCACAGATGACTCAACATGTTTTCGCATGTTCTTGGGTATCCTGTTGGTGTGTTTTTATCTTACTTTGTGGGGGCAAAGGTAAAATTTGTATATCTGTTATCCAGAGAGTACAAATATTTTTTCTATACTAAACTTTATGAGTTTAAGTCACGTTTGGGTTAATTATCTGCAGGCTCTCTGTAAAACAACCAAATTCTAATAGTTTCGGTTTTTCGATTATGTGAACGAAATGTTTTCAGACAACACAAACAATGTCAATAGGTAGCATTAGACAATTTCTAAAATAATCAATTACATGGATATCAGTGTTCAACACTCCGCCCATTCCTGGCATTAATTTCACGATAGTGATTTTTTTAAAAATAATTAAACAGAATTGCATTAAGGTACAAACTTTTGGATTTAAATATCAAGTTCTAATCAGGAATAAGTGACTAAAAAATTCACTGTGGAAAAACACAAAAACAAAAGCACACATCTTTGTTCATTTAAGTTTACAAATACATGTTTTGTTTTGCTGAATTACTAGTTACAAGTATATTCACTGAGAAAAATTCGAAACATGTAATTACCTAAAAATATTTCAGAATATTTAGATTAGAATCTTAACATTTTCCAAAGAGTTCAATGATATGTTATTCACTGTTTTTGATGTAATGTAACTTGATGTTACATTACATCAAAATAGCTGGTCACACAAAAGAGTTTTTAAAGCAGATACCATGGTAACCACACTTCCATACATTTGATATTGTGTCAGTCTGGAAATGACACCATGCCTTCCTAAAAATTCTGTGTATTCTTTTGTCACCAAATATACACAAACAGTTTTCGTCAAATGTTTGTAAATGTCCCAAAATAAAGAATCTTTATTGAATTGGATAAAATCTTGAAAGTCTAATTTTACCATTGATGAATTTAAATGATTAGCAATAATTTTCCCCATGATATGAATAGCTGGTAATTCAGTTTCCAAAAATAGTAATTATTATCAATGTCGTACATTTTTGGTGAAAATCTCCCAGCTTCTTCACAACTAATAGAAAAAACTTTACTTCGATCAGCTCCTGTATCATCAAGTATTTGTTTCCCATCCTGGCATTTTTTCAGAATATAACAATCACCGAGGTCCATTTCATACTCAACTCTTCTTAGCAAGTAGTTGAGGATATCAGACCACTTCCTGTGTAACTTTACCAAGTGGTCCTGGATAAATACACTACAATGTGCGTGTCTTCTAAAATAATAATCGGTTTCCATCCTTTTAGAGCTAGGTGAAGAGTTTTGTCTCATGCTATTTTCCTGAAGAAAGAAAATTTCAATGACTTTTGTGGCTCACCCATTATTTTACTTTACTTTCCTGGATACAAAATACCATAACACAATATGATAGCTGCACAGGATGAATGAATTGCCATAACTGCAAAGACACTTGACTCGTTTGTTTTTCCATATAGTACTATTTACCTGTCCCTTAACCCTGACCATTCCTTCCAAAATGAAATTTTTGCACAGATGATTCACAAACATGTTTCTACATGCTGTTGGATATGATGTTGATGTGAGATTATCTTACTTTGAGACATCATTGGGCAACTCTTATCTCCATGACTCGAAGGGTATTCTATATTATTTGTCCTTATTATGTTAAGTATTTTATCCTGAAAAAGTGTTTTTGATGTTAGACCATGTGACTATTTCTCTCACTCATATGTCCAAAATTGTTGGGATGGGAAAAAAATAGCATTAGGTGGTGGAAGTGAAAAGGTCATCAAAAGGGTGACAGAGGTCTTCCCTGCAATGCTTCCCCACCCCACCCCACTAAACTGATCATCCCCTATTCTCCACACTCTCCTCCAGAAGATGTCTGCTCAGGGTAGTGAAGATGAGGGAGCTCATCATTTGCAGATATCTTTTAGTGAAATCACCTCCAACTGATACCTTTGGAGGGAAAAATAGCATTAAGTTGTGGAAGTGAAAGGGTAGTCAAGAGGATGGCAGAGGTTTTCCCTGCAATACTCCCCCTCGCCCCCTCTCTTCCAGAAGATGTCTATGAGCGAGCTCATCATTTGTGGATATCTTTTAGTGATGTCATGTCCAACTGATACTGATAACTTTGGAGGGAAAAAAATAAAAAAACGAGTTTTTTTATTTTATTGTATTTTATAGTTACAGAAGTGTACTTTTAAATGTTTTCGGAAACATAATGAAAGATACTGTGCTTTTAATAATGTTCAGAAGTATATGTATCGATTTCAAAAAAATAAATATGCAACCCTTAATGTGTGTCACCCTGGGAAAATTCCAAGATATCTTATCTCAAAAACATCGCCATATTCCATAGCCAAACCAAAACACCATGTGATATCACTGAGAGACATACGTTCCCCAGAAATTTCCAAACACATAACGTCACGATTTTTATCTCTAAATATCACCCACAAGGCAAAAAACGAACCCAACACACCACGTGATATCCCTGACAGAAGAGGGCCCCAGCGAAATTCCAAACATTCCAAAATCTATAATTACAAACACCCACGTCACGATTCCTTATCTTATCTTGATCTTGATCTGGTCAGAAGTGTCCCACCAATCACGACACGATTTTGTATCCACTAATATATCTCCCTTTTTCATTCAAACAATAACGTCACTTATTTACAACTAACAAATGATGTCACTTATCTACATCTCATAACAACACACCCATGTCACGATTCCTTATCTTATCTTGATTTTGATCTTGTCAGAAGTGCACCACCAATCACGACACGATTCCTTATCTCTAATCATCACCCATAATTCCATACGCGAACCAAAACACAAGAAATGACGTCACTGACACATATGCCACCGGGGAAATTCCCAACATTCCAATCTCATGACGTTACGCCCACAATGACGTCATCAAATGAACAACCAATCACGTCACGATTCCTTATCTTATCTTAATCTTGATCTTGTTCAAAGTGGCTGGACTACTACTTCTGTTGCCTTAGTTACTTCCTCTGAAATTCTAATCAAAGTAGTTTTCTGACCAGAAGTCCCTTTTACTTTCCATTCATCCTTTCATATTCGGCTGGAAAGCTGAAAAAATTTTTGGAATTTTGGATAAATTGTCTTTTTCTGATGGTTAGCTCCGCTAGATGTCACCGTGTTACGTTAGTCGCAAATAGACTATGATCTGGTACTATATGTCTAATGCTAATACTCATGCCCTTAGCATTACTATGCTAATATTATAGGGGATAACTTGTTTCTTTTTTTTTTTCATTTCCCAGAAGATCTGATCGCCTGTTGGAATTATTGTGGAAGCAACCAATGTGTGTGACAAGGATTTAAAACCTGAACTTTTGTGATGGGGAAAAAAAAATCCATACCACCTCCATATGAGAATAGTAACTTACCTTAGAGTGAAACGGTTGAAAAGCTTTAGAAGAGTTCTCTGCGTTTTAGATGGGGTGGCTAGCACAGGTGTTTCCAACCGAAGGCTTCATCATCATTACTTGATTTATTGAGACAAGACCAGATTTCTGGTCATTGGTCTTTTTAATTATGACGCTTAGAATATCCTGTCGTTTCTGATTATTTTCCAGTTATGGAATATCTTAACTATTATGATAATCTCTTCCATTTATTGGAGATATGGAGGAGGTTAATGAAAATGAATTAACCTCCAAAATAGCAAAATTAAAGCAGATCATCAGAGAGACGACACGGAAATTACAAAAAGTCGAAAGACGTTTAAATAAACATAAGGAGAAAAACAGAATCAAGCAGCAAAATAAGAAACAACAAAGCACTGAAACAGATGTCAAGAAGAAACGGAAATCAGGTAAGTGACGTTGTTTGTAAAAAGAAGGATGTTACTTGGTATGGTGACTCTATAATAAAACATGTTATAGATGAGCCAGTTATAACTTCCAGTTTACCTGGACGAATATCAAGTATATAAAAAAAAGTAATTTAAAAACAGAAAAGAAAAGTAAACGAGTATTCGTACCTGCTACAATTACGATTTCGTCTACTTTTCTTTTAACTGTTTCGTTTACTTTTCGATTTAACTGGCAATACGTTCAGTATGAGAGAGGACATGAAAGGGTTGTTGGAAGAGACGAGAGTGAAGAGTGAAAAAATGAAAATAGTAAGTATATTACCTTAATATGATAAAAATGAATTAAGAAGGGCTATGATGGCAAATGATGTGACTTAGGCTGTGTAGAAGGAATGGATGCGAGTTTTTGGATGTGTGGAGTGAGTTTCAGGGAAGATTTGATTTGTATAAGAGGGATGGCCTACACCTAAATGTGTTTGTTATCAGGAGTCTAGAAAAACTGATAACTGGTATGAGACCTAACACAGAGAATCAGGGAAACCAAATTATAATGGGAGGAACGGTGGTAATGCGAACGTAAGAGCGACAATGTTATATAACTGTGTTAATGACTGGAATGGGCTTCGACATGGAAATGTTGACGAGGAGAGAACGATTTAGACCTTGAATTCGTCCTGTTTGGACCCATCAATGCAAGCTGTCCAACTGTGTCACGCAGACTGCAGACAAGAGTATAAAAAGAAAACGCTCATAGATTATTATGTCTGTACACGAATGCTAGGAGTACCAGGAACAAAAGTAGAGTTTGTTGCTTGGTCAATATGTTGGGACCTCAGATTGTAGGTATTACTGAGACCTGGCTTTCAGAACTGGTATATATATTATCTTCGTATATGTACACTGGTATATATATACTAACTAAGTAAGGTATACTAACTGGTATCGAGTGTAAACGGCACAGTATTTTTATGAAGGATAGAGAGGATAAGCGGGGGCGTGCTGCTAATAATTTCGGATGACTTGAATCCAGTTAGAGTTAAGACCTATGATTGTAGTACTACTACTAACAGTATTTCATGTGGCAGTGAGTTTGAAGCCACCTAGTGTGAGGTGGAATCTAACAAGATCAGTTACATAGTGGGTGTTGTTACAGATCTGGTGACGAAGAAATGCATCACCAAATAGAAAAGATGAGCACGAAAAGAGTAATCATAATGGAGGACTTTAATTATCCAAATATTTATCGGGTAGTAGTAGAATCTCATGAGAAGAATGAAAATCAATTTATTGAGCTTTTGCGGGACAACGTCCTCAAGCAGCACGTGACAGAAGGAACTCGAGGTCAAAGAGTGTTAGATTTGATTATAGTGTCAGAGGGTTCGGTTAAAAACGTAACTATTCTGCTTCCGGTTGGTGACAGTGATCATACGGTACTCGCTTGGGAACTGACTAAAGTTATGAATGTTCCATTCAGAAGAGGTTGCATGCTGAACTACAAAGCAGGAAATTATGACCAACTGAGGAGTATACTGAGTTCAGTGGCAAGAATATCGACAGTGCATGAGAAGCATTTAAACAATACTTAAATGATGCAATATCAGAATATATCCCGAGAGCTCGAAGAATAAATAGGGTAGGAGTTAAATGGATATGTAATCTTATTAAGCAAGAGATGGATGATGTGGAAGGAATACCGTGTGCATATGAATGATGTCCGTTACGAAAATTATAAGCAGCAGGCCAGAAGGTATGGAAAGCAAAGTCTGAGTAACTGTTTCTGCGTGCTAAAGACAACCCACAAGAATTCTAACGATATGCTACAAGTAAAAGAAAGAATGAACATGAAAGAATAATTCTTCTAATTGCGGATGGCGTGAGGGTAACAGATGCAGAAGAGGTTATTCAACTAATGAGTGACCATTTTGTTAAAAGGCTATCAACCTGGCATATGCAACATAGAACTCACTGCTACGGTAACAGTGCTACCTCTTCACTGGGTGAAGAAACTTAGGTGTATGAGGACGAGGTATTAGAGCTGTTGCACAAACTAAATAGGAATTCAGCAATATGGGCTGATGGGATATTAGCACATGTGCTAAAAGAGTTTTCAGCTGAACTGGCTGTTTCTTTGACCAGTCTATATAATTTGAGTCTCAGAACAGGGAAGATTCCGCAAGAATGGAAGGAATGTATTGTAATTCCATTGCATAAGGGTGGTGCAAAGACTGATGTTTCCAACTTTCGACCAATTAGTATCTCATGAATGGTGGTGAAGATTTCGGAAAAACTGTTCAGGGCTCGCAACACGGTTTGTTAAGGGAAGGTCATATTTCAGCAACTTGTTCACATTCTATAACAATATTTCCATTGAATTAGAAATATTTCCAATATTTCCAAAAGTATCATGGTGAATGCATACACCATGATACTTTTAGATTTTGCTAAGGCTTTTGATGGACTACAGCATAGTAGACTGTTGCTTAAATTGGAGAATATGGGTTTGGATTATGAAATATTAGCTTGTTTAAGAGGATGGCTGACTAACAGATATCAAAAAGTGGTATATGGGGAATGTGAGTCTGCAAGATTTAAGTCCTGCTCTTTAGCTCTTGTCCCCTCTGGTCGTGACAAGAAGCTTAATGTCGAGACTATAGAGTTCCCCCCTGCACGGGAGGCCATTGCATGCTTTGACCATCCTGGAAGAGTGGAAACACCTCGGTATCATGTTCATCCCAAAGAGAAGGTCTTCTGCCTAGAAGCTGGGATCGCTTCTTTGAAGAAAGATTCTCTCGAGTCCCAGCGAAGACTGTTTCTCCTTTCCCACTATCTTCTACCTCGCTTTTACCACAAGTTGATGCTTTGTAGGACATATATCTCGATACTGTCCCGAATGGACAGTGTCGAGATATATGTCCGTTCAGCCGTCAGATCATGGCTCCGACTGCTGCCTGACACTCCTACTGCATATTTCTATACGAGGATGAAGGATGGTGGGTTTGGGGTTCCATCACTTAGATGGCTGATCCCACCCCTGTGGCTGTCAAGAATCTCGCAGTTAGAACTATCTTCTTCCCTATCTGCAGAGAGGCATTCTATAGCCCATTAATACAAAAAGATTTTAGGCGGGCTAAAGGCTGGTCCCATTATCTAGGTACCTTAATCGAGTCAGCACCCACAGAACACAAGAGATGGGCATCTCTGTTGCACTGGTCTGTAGATGGTGCTCCTTTAAAAGAGTCATATCTGGTGCCTCCCCAGCATGATTGGGTAAGGGGTGGCACCAGACTCCTCCCTGGGTTCGAGTATATTGCCCTTATCAGGACGAGGATCAATGCCCTGCCTACTCGAGTAGGCAGAGCTTGATGGGGTAGTGACGACTCCAACTGTAGGGCTGGCTGCCACTACAGTGAGACATTGTCTCATATAGCCCAGTGTTGCTTTCGCACCCATGGGGGTTCGCGTGAGAAGACATGATGCCGTGGTCTCCATTCTGAACAACTGCTTTAAGAACAAAGGTTGGGAGACTACGGTGGAACCACATTATAGGACCTCCGCAAGTTTGCGTAAGCCAGACTTAGTGATTAAAAGAGATGGTGACGTTTGGGTAGTTGATGCTCAGGTGGTGGGAACAGGACGCTCACTAGCCTATAGCCATAATAATAAAGTAAATTATTATAAAAATAACCAAGATCTAATTAGTAAGATACTGGAGCAGCTTGGGGAAACTCCGAGGTTTACCTGCGCCACCATCTCTTTAAATGGCGTATGGAGTGCAGATATAGTTATAAGGACTTAAAACAGCTTGGGCTTACGCAGGATATAAAAGTTCTTTCCTTCAGGGCACACTGGAGAATGACTACAATGATAACTCGAACAGGCATTGGGTAAAACACTTGTAAAGGCTTAGGCCTATATCAAATCTGGACGTGATGTAAGGGTAGTACTGCTCATAACCAGTATAAAGATTAGTAATAAAAAAAAAACAGTGTGTACCACAAGGATGTTATTCAATCTGTACATTAATGGTATTGGAAATGATTTGGTAGGCTACATACAGCAGTTTGCTGATGATGGTAAGATCGGGTAATCAGGATTGCTGCTGATATGCAGTACTTGCCAAATGATTTGAATAGACTGGAATTGTGGGCATGGAAAAATGGATGTCAGTTAATCCAAAGTCATGCACTTTGGCGTGATTAGATATACAATGTCGTAATATATTGGTGGGATTATGCTAGAAGAAACTGATGAGGCCAGGGAGCAGGGAGTGTTAGTAGATAGGAAGATAAATTTCAGGGGCCATGTATTAGACTGTAATACAAATCAAAAGATAATCGCAATGCTGAAATGAACGTTGACATGTAAAGATAAGAA